>NW_017259228.1:96528-96973 GCF_001594045.1 Atta colombica | reverse complement strand
AGGTAGCTTATAGAATATTGAGCAATTTTGATAAAAAAAAAAAAATTTGTTAATTTTGTATTAATAGATATTATATCTTTGTTTTATTACTCTGTAGTATTATAACTGTCGGTTTTCAAAGTGCGCATGCAACTAACTGCATTCATTGCCCTCTGGCTGCATCACCTCCATCTCCTCCATCTTGCAAGGACATGAGATCCTTGTTCCAAAAAGACACTGAAGAAAGTTTTAGCGAGATAAAGACGGGGTCCTTGAACCCCGGCGGTGTCGACATTCTTTCTCCGTCTGGAATGAAGAGGACATGAAGTGTCCATCTCGCCACCTTACAACTCGGATATATCTGGCGAAAAGTATCATTTTTATGTCGTCCTTCGTTTTCCAAGAAAGATGCAGTCTCGAACTTGTATGATCCTTGAGCTGTGGGGCAGTCGGCCATTCAATGGCT
>NW_017259228.1:92503-96428 GCF_001594045.1 Atta colombica | reverse complement strand
ACGAATACAATATTCTCAAAAGACTCTATAATTTATCTGTCTCTTTTAACGATAATTGCATTTTTAATAATGACAAGATTATACAACTAGAATGTAAAACTAAAATCGTAATTAATCATTGTAACGATTATTTGAATTCGAGAAAATAGGTTCAATAGACTGCAACAAACCGGAAAGTTTTCTATACAAAATTTTCATTGCTACATAGTAACATAATACACGATGTGTCTGTTACTATGCATACGATTCAACGTTTCCCAATCCTGAAAGATTAATTGGCTGGAGGCAATAATGCAATTTCGAGGGAGGTTGCTGTAGAGCGTAGATGTGGTAGTGCACAGATGAGCTTGGAAAGTTCATCGATCCGACGAGAAACGGCGATCCCTCGCTACTGAAGGAAAAGGACCTCAACCTTGATAACTGGATCCAGCCAATGACCCCGGTCGTTCGTTGCCCCTAGGTTGATACCTGTGCAGGGTTTAGAAGGAACGTTGGTAGATATGCACAATCTTTGTACCCGTTGCCGGGATCCTTAGTTATCTCGAGTATCTACCTCGGAGTCTCTCGTAAAAAAAGCTGCAGAATCTCCCCAAGATATAAATAGATACTCTCGCGCCTCTAAGCCAAGCAAAAGAAGGAACAATGACAAGGTAATTGAATCTTCCTCATAAATTGCCTGTAGCCGTACTTTCTTCGTTGCAAAAACATGATGTTAGGTACACGTGCACTTATTCAGAGATAAATGCTACTGTTGCTTTTGCTGTACTATAAAGCATACATTTTGTACAAATATAGCTATTAACAAAAAATTGATATCAATGAAATTATGTTCTATCTAATCTGGATTTGAAAAATACATTACTAATCTAATTTCTTATCTTATTTAGTATTATTAAAAATTGCTATAGTAAAATTTAATTATATAAATAATTTTCTTTCATAATTTTGTTTCAATAATTTCGTTATTAAATATATAAAAGTCAGTTTGCGTGGCTGATTTCGATCAATTATTTATGATATGTAATATTTTATTATGATATATAATATTTTAATAGTCAAAGGGTATATGTGAGGAACAGTGAGATGTGAGATCTATTCTTATATATTTAAAATTTTCAAAATATAATTGGATTTGAAAAAGGTTCGCTTAAAATGTTAAATAGAAAATCTGATTTTAACAATTTAAAGATTATCCGGTTTGGTACACATCTTTATATATTTCTTAAGAAATAAAGAAAAAAGCAAAAATTAAATGCATTTGATTATGAGGTCGTCAAAAACCAAAGAGAGGGATGGAAAAGAGAAAGGAGAACAATATTGCTGGTCGGGGTCGTTAATCATGCTGTTCTTTGAAATCGACGCACCCCACAATTCTTTTGAATAAGACAGGCATGAGCAGGACAAAAACCTATGAACACCATCAGTACCACCTCCTCTACCGTCCGCTGCCTCATGCGCAGGCAGTTTTGCAGTCCCCGTGGAAAAATCCGTTTCATTGAACCCGGAGTAGTCGTCCTTAAGTCGAAAGAAAAATTGTTTCATACCCCGGGTGCTTGTACTGTCTGGCAGGCACGGATTTAGCGAATATTCTTCACGCTGTTCCAAGACAACCATATTACGATCCGTATTATAATTTATATTACGATCGTCTGCCTATTCGAGTCGTCTTTAGATTTGTTTGATATTGTGAAAGACTCTCACACTTAAATCCGTGAATCATGAGATGTGAAGAGCTTTCTTACGGAGAAAGATACACCGGGGTCACGTACAATCGATCACCGTGGCGATTGCAGCCCTGGGGCCCCCCGAGAGAACACCGGGGTTGGTACCCTCGCTCTTGCATTCTGCATTCAGTGCATTCCCCCTGCGTTCAATGTACGCTGCAGACGATATCTAGATGGCTGCCCGATGTCTGCTGTCGCCGCCGCAGCCGCCGCCGCCGCCTCAGAGAGAAGAATCCGGCTTATGCTTATACGGTAGGTGGTGGTAGTTATACGCCGGTGCTTCGGGGGAGTCGGAGGCCAGAAGACTAAGAGGAGGTGCGGGCCGTAAATAACGGTCTATAGTTTCTAAAGGGGTAGGGTCGGACTTTTTCACTGAAAAGTTATGTGTGGCCTTATGCGTGTGCCTTTTGCAAAAACGTTCGATGGAATTCTTTTCAGACAGTTTAGATAACTACTAACTTTATGTGACTAATGTTTTCTTTTCAAGAAGAAAAGAACCGACAATTCGGTTCACAGTCATTCAATAGCTAAGAAAGTTTCTTAATTTCTTCTTCTTTTTTTTCTTCTTTTTAGAAGGAAAAATTCGAGAAAGAAAGAAATTTGAAAGCTTCTGATTAGTATAAGGAGGATAATGAGGATTAAAGAACATCAAGAAATTGATGAAACAGCAGATTTTGTGGATTAATTATGATTATGAAATTCTTCTATTTAAAAAAAAATATAAATTAACGCATTTGCGATTTGCGAGCATTTTACTTTAACACGAATACACGCGCGCGCGCGCGCGCGCACGCACTCATGCATACAAAATTATAAAGAATATTAGACTTTAAATACACAACTTTGTTAAAATCTCAAATATCTATTTGTATATATAAAACTATTTTCTAACGAATTTTCTAACAATACATTTCAAAACGTTCACAAGTCAGAAATTTAGAAAAAGTAGCTACACAAAGTTTTTTTCAAAAATCACATCAACATTGCAAGCATTTCTCTCCTAAATACTAAATTTACAAAATTGTTATCCTTATGAGGAATAGTAGTGATTTATATTTTCCTTATATTCTTCGAAAATATACTCAACAATGGATCATTTTAGTATACTAGAATTCAATGTTACGAATTGCTTTTTTTAAATAAACTGTATATTTTTTAACAATAAAGTTAAATATTTCTTTATAACCTGTTATTTTATAACATTTTTACAAGTCTATCATTACATTTATAGAATTATCTTACTAACTTTCTAATTAAAAAATTCTATGCACACGTACTTTAACACGTGCTTATTTTTTTAGAAGCAACGTAAGTTATAAATGTTTTCAAGATTTTGGAATAAGTTTTAAAAGTGATACATTTTGCACTCAGTTAATACATAAGATAATAAGGTATTTTTTACATATTTTTAATTATTTTAGTATTACAGTTAAGAACTAGTATGTTTTTTCAATTCTTTTTACTTAGTTTTTTAAATGACCGAGTCACATAGATAAAAGAATAAACATAAGTTTACGGCACCTTATTTTTCGGATTTGCAAAATCCAGACTGGATTCGTCCGAAAATGAAACCATTGATTACTTAAAGTGGTTCAACAACCCAGAGGCGCGGCTTAACGATGTCTTAACGTGAGCAGTCATTATCTGGAGCCATCGATCACCACGATTAATTCTATGTGGAGCTCTACAATTTATCTACCGTGATCGGTGGTGTGATGATTTGCGTCGGAATTTCGAAATGATAGGTTGCCTTCTCTTTGTCCCGTTCTCTTCTCCAGTATTTCACTCTGCACCATTCTCTTTCTTTTACTCATCATCCCTCTCTTCTGTCTCTACGCGGTACGACGACCGGGTTTAGGAGAGGTTATCAGCCGCATTAGACGAGACGACGAACTCTTATGCTCCTTTTCTTCCTCTTTTCTACTGTGCTTATTTTCTTGTCCTCGACAACCAATCATTAAACAAAATATTCGTAAATCGATTATGTAGTCCCAAATTTCCACGAGTAAGAAGAGTATAAGAGGTGCATTTATATAAAACTATAAATATAAAACTCTGTAAAAGAAAGAGAACAAACTTGAAAGATAATTATAATTATTGTTGCAAAGAACTTTTAATTTAATTTGTCTGGTTTAACATCTTTAAATTTAATATCGTTTGCTATTATCATTGGCTATTTAAAAACCTCATCAAAAAACTCC
>NW_017259228.1:70322-92403 GCF_001594045.1 Atta colombica | reverse complement strand
TATATATATAGAGAGAGAGAGAGAGAGAGAGAGAGAGAGAGAGAGAGAGAGAATTCTATCATTTCATTTTTTTAATTTTGAATCTTGCGAATTTTGGATTCATACATATTCATTGTTCATTTTCACTGTCCACTTCAAGCTTTAGAAGCCTATGCATTGTTTGCATTTACCTCGAAATAGATAAGTTTTAATTTATTTATTTCAAGATCAATGAGAAAAAACTTATATTCCAACAACAAATTGGATTCTTGTTGTCTTTATTCTGCGTTTATTGATTAAATTGCAGATACTTTTTTCGTGGTGAATTATGTCTTACTTATTGAAATTGAAGCAAAAAGTTGCAAATATAATAATCTTTCTACATTGAATTCTAAAAATAATTAACTATCAACGTCTTTTGAAAATTCAACTGCAGTTCCTAAAAATTATATTTATTAAGATTTATGTGATTAGTGTTCTATGACCTACAATATCTCAAAATTTGAACAAATTTTTTCATGAGATTTTTTCATGAGAATTTTTGATAAACTGTGTGTGTTCTTTTAATAAAGTTAATTCTACAAAACTTTACTGTTTTCAGACTAATAAAATTTAAATTGATTTTCAACATATGTCAAAAAAGTCGAACCGGTTTTCTTTTTTACAAGGCGATTGAGAATACTCGTGTTACTTTCGATCTTACGATATCGCATGAAAATCGTCAATCATGAAATCATTTTCCTGGCATCTTGTAGGAATCTCTCGCGTTTCGATATCGAATCGGACGCATCCACCTTGCTCGCCTTTCGATAATTCTAGCGTTCCTTACCTACTCGATTCAGCGTACCGAAGGAAAATGAACGAGATAGGAGCGAAGCAGAGGTACGAAGAGAGGTACGAGAAACGATATGCAGATTTAACGTTGTGAGTGACCTTTGTCGGTCATTGCACGTTCCGTCAGATATAGACGAGTGCACGTGTACTCTGTTCCGCGGTCGATGGTGCATACCAGAACCAGGCGCAGTACAAGGTACAAGGAGGTCTCGCGGAAGAAGGAGAGGGAGTCGCATGGAGGTCCATTGCGGGAACCGATCTCTCATTAGCGATCGTTTGCTTTATTCACCAAGTAAGAGCTGATTAAGGAGTCGATGCCCGCCCTTCGTTCTTTTCCTCTCTTCCTCTCCATAATCGCGCTATCATGCTGTAGACATGGTGCCTAACATCTATATACAAATTTATTTGCATAATTTATTTGCACGTTACGTAGAAATTTCAACCGGTTGAAATTCGTTTTATAAATAAGTTTATTACTATTTCTATTTTTGTTGGATTATTACGTAGATCTAAAGCAATATCCTGATTGGTAAATTTATTGATTTAAGTTTAGTTTATTGATTGAATTTTAGGATTTTAGGATTAAGACCGAAGCATAAACCAAGCACCAGTCTTACGGTTATTGTTACGGAATTTTGTCTGCGATAACCCTAAAGATCAATCCAAAGAACAGCAGTTCAATATATAGCATCATCTCCTCTCTCATTCTCTTTTATAACTCTTAGCACTATGAATTAACCGTCGGTTAATATTTAACAAGAAATTGATGAAAGAGAACCTTGAGTTAGTACAGTGTTTGGAAATTTACGTGTTATCGGGTAGAAATAAAGTTGTACGATCACACGAGGATTGGAGCATTATCAACGGATAAGTGCATGCCTTCGAGGAAGTTCGATCGCGAGAGGTCGGGTATCATCAGCGATGCCATTGCTGTAGATAATTGCGACGCATTCGCAATTATCATCAACGTGCCTCACGTTTGCGTGCCTCATGAGTGCGTATAATTCGTTGTTGTAAGTGAATCTCAAGAGAGCATTTCAATTACTATGCAACGTGTACGACCGATCACGTTTCACCCTTCTCTTTACTCACGTGTCTCTTCTTCGTCATCTTCTCCCATAGCTCTTCTTGTGCCTCTTCCTCCGCACAATCCAGTTTGTTTTACGGCAGAGGGAAAGTAGCGTGTTCGTCATATATGTTATCATATGGTGGCTATGAATTCTTGAGTGTAGCATACCTTCGTTATGATTTTTATGTGATTTTTTTGTAGCGTGCAAACGGATTCTGCTTGCGTCGAGGACAGTCAAAGTATTCTTGATGTGTGACAAATCGGTGATTCTAGAAATGAGACCGACATGATTGAAAAGAAGATGAAGAAATGTTGTAGATAGATGATGATAACGACAATATTTTGTAACGGTTTGTATTTGTATTCTAAATTCAAAATTTAGTATCAACTTATAGGCCTATATTGATTGCACTATGATATGTATTAAAGGCCACACAATTAAAGAAATAGGGAACAAGGAATATGAATTTCAACTGATCAGAAATCACGTATTTGTGGAATACATAGTTTCTGACAAGTTCTTACAGTTATTAAGCGGCATCTGTAAAAAGATTTTAAAGCGTAAAACTTAAGCTTTAAGCACTAAGCCGTAAGAAATTGATCATAATCGAGTAATTCGCCTCACATTCGATTGTAATTGGTTTCGATTTCTTACGATTTCTTACTTTAAAACTTAAGATTTATGTCTTAAAAATCTCATTGTAGACGGAAAGTGCGGTAATCCTAAGCGATGCGACTTTCGAGCGGTCTTACTCTACATAAAAAGAATATAATATCAACTTGTCTCTTGTACCAACAAGTCCTAGTTTAGTCCTTTATTTTAGTATTTTCGGAAGAACATTGAAGAATATGAGAAGATATTTTTTTTATCTCTGCAGAGGTAATTTGCATGATTTTTGGCCCAACTAAATAATAGTACTTTGACCTGCCAAGAAATTCTCTATCCTACAGCAATTAGCATATTTTAAAAATTTATCATATAACAATAATACCATTGAAATGAAATAATACCATTAAATATTAATACAAAAAGATTCAACTATTTCTTATTTTCGAATCTTTTCAATCTAGCTTTCTAAGAGATTAAGGCACAGCTGAAATTTTGAAACGTGTCTGTCCAAACTTCTTCTAGCGGTCAGTAGGTCGATAGAAAATTGAGCTCTTCATCTTCTTTTTTTTCCTCTCGCTTTAACTCGTACGTTCGGAACGTACCAAATAAATTAAATTCGGTCCGTAGAAACGTACAAACTCGCACGTGATTGGCGAAGGCGAGCAATAGCTCTCATGTGGGCGAAGATAAGTGCATACTTATTGGATAGTCGTAAGATGAGCCGAGAAGGCTAGTCGTATGTATGTAAGAGCAACGTGTCGTTGATAATTTTGTGTGCGTCTACGTGTGTACACAATAATATTAAAAATACATTTAACGTTCTCTCATAAACGCAACTGACCTTCTCGACGAGAAACTGGTTGATTACGTGACGTAAAATTTTTACTCATGGTAAATATGAATATATGTATGGTAAATATGAATATATATGTATGGAAAAACGCAATATTTAATTACAAGTAGAAATTAGATCGATAAGAATAGATCAAATAAGAAAAAGAATCTTATTTTTAATATAAACGAACTTAATAATATTTATATATAAATTTTGCAACTATATTTTTCAGATATATAAACCGCTCGCCGATTTAGTTTATTGAACTTAAAATAGTTAAAACGCAATCATAAATTGAACAAGATATCACAAATTGATCATCAATTTAATAACAATGCTAATAAGCATTTTAAAACACTGCAAAGAATTATTACGAAAAATATTAATAAATTTTTTGTAGTGTTTTATGTTTATTAGCATTATTTAATTAATAATTAATATCTATAATTTATGATGTTATTCAGCTGTTTCCAGCTTCAATTATGATTGAGTTTCAAGTTAGACAAACAGAGTCGGTATACAATTTATATGACTGAAAAATATATTTTTTTATATTTTTATATAAAAATATAAAAAAAATTTATATATAAATTATTAAACGTCAAGATCCGTTTCGACTAATAATAGGATTTTTTTCTTATTTAACAGATATTTAACGGAATTTAAAATTATACTCTTATGACTTTCTATAGATTAATTTTAATATCGATTTTAGATATAACTTACTTTTTACTTTTCCTAATTCTTAGAACTAAAAAAGGATAAAAAATAAATTAGGTTACGTTAAAGTTAACTTACGTTGATAGAAATATAGACGTGCGCACGTGTATTAGTCTCTAGATTTTTTTTTCAATTAATTTATATTTCTTTTTCAAATAATCGCAAAATATGCGCAGGAAAAAACTAAGCCAAAGGATTGAATCAGATATTTAAATTTTTTATCTGAATATTGAAAAGGATCCTTTTATAAAAAGGAAAAAAATCTAGATGCTGAATGTAGAAATGTAAAGTAATTATTCTAATATCAAAATTTGATTTTTATTCTGGCTATATTCCAATATATATTTCCAATTAATCCCGAGATTGTTTTTCAAATAAATCGTAAATTGCACACACGATAAAGCATTTGGTTCATGTTGAAGTTAAGTCAGATTGATTTTTGCTTCCTTGAAAAAAGACATTCGATCGCCTGTTCCTGATTCGGCCAGTGATAATCAATATAATCGGAAATTAATTGAAATACATAAAACGATGCGTAATTATAAAATATCCTTTAAGATGTTGTAAAGTTGACGTTAGTTTCATCAGAAAATTTAAGAAAATTTATTATGTCGACAGCTTCTTTTATGCGATTTTGTGATTCAGGTAAATAGAAAAAAAATTCTCAAATAGAAAACTTTTCTGTTAATTCTGTTAGGAATTAGAATAAGTCATATACGTCATACCTAACATAATAAAAATTTAATTTATTATGTATTATTTACTATGTTTTAATTTATTATGTATTATTTACTATGTTAAAATAAATAAACTACACCAGTAAAAATTTTGTCTATTAATATAATATGAAAAAAATATTAGAGATCCAAAATATTTATTTTTTGTATTATACAGGATGTTTTTAAATTCGCGCCCACGAAGTACGTCATACTTTACGCTAAAAGACGTAACTTATTCCTTTTGCAAAATTGCGTCTGACAAGTAATTTTTGCAGGAGAGCAGGAAGTTATACGAGTAAAAAAACGTAAAAATTATTTATCGAATGTAATTTTATTACAGGAAAAAGTTGTTCAAACACAAAAAACAACTTTTTCCTTAAGCAAAATTGCGTCCAATAAGTAATTTTTGCAGGAGAGGTTAAAGTTAACAAAATTATTTATATCAGAGGCAATTTTGTTAAAGGAAAAAGTTGTTTTAACATAAAGTATCACGTCTTGTACTTCGCGCGAATTTTGAAACACCTTGTATAAATAAGACGTAAAGTGACAATAACAACTTATAAAATATATTTACAAAGTTTTATTAAGGAATAAGAATGATAATAAATACATATGTATGTAGTAATAAATAAGTAAATAATAAATAATAAGTAAGTGATTAATAAATACGATCTTTTATATATATTATAAATGTTATAATATGATGTACATATTTAATGTAATGCATTTATTGCATTTAAAATATTAAATATTGTTTAATTTTCAACTAGGATTAAAATTTTTATGAATAAGTTTTTAAATCTTGATTTTTAACACTCGTACGGACACATGAAGTCGACAGCTCTCGTGCGTCATCGAATATCGTGGAACAAATCTTTGCTGTCACAGCACAGAGAAGTTATCATTTGGTAGTCAAACGATCCCCGGTTATCACTTTCGTCAACAGCTTGATGGCGACATTTAGTCCGATACTGTGGTCGATGTTACATCGTGTATTTTTTTCGACGATATAATTCTTTCGAAAAGACGATTGTACGTACATTTACATTTCGGAATTTATCCTAATCGGCAATATTTCGTAAATAATAATTATTTATATGTTTCTTTATATAAAATCGGGTATATCTTCTTTTCCTTGCTGCAGATTCGAGTTTCATAATTCCCGCTCAACCAGTTATAATATTATTCAAGACGGGCGTGGACCGGTAGACGTCGTGGCTGCTATAGTTTCTGTGGCAACAATCCGGTGGGTTGGCAGATTCGGTGAGTTTTATCCAATTTATATTTATTTCTTACAATTGAATTTCCCGCAACTTTGAATTTTTACGCAACTAATGTGTTATATGTATAATTGTTACATATTAAGAGGGTATTTACGTTTTTAAATTATATATATAACTTACCTAAAAAGCATAAATTGTATAGCATATAAAATACATTAACCTCCAAAGAACCTTACATTAATTATATGGCAAATTGAGTCCCGGTGAAAAGAGTTAATTTTCAAATATATTGTAGCGTATCATGTGATAAAAAATTGTATATACACATAGCTCACATAATGGATAGTTCTTGATCTATGATTTATCAAAAGTATAATAAAACTTGTGCTCACAAAATATATCTTTCAAGAACTATCCATTTCATTATCATTATTGAGTTATGTACATAACATTTTTCGCATAGATCACCTGCAATCCACGCAGCACGGAATGTGTTTAATAATTGATCAATAATTTATATCAGTCACAAACAAAGCACAGCGTTATATTAGGTCTGTTATATTAGGTCTGTTCACTGTTGGAAATTCCGAAAAATTTTTGCACTTAAAGCGAGATAAATACATATTTGAAGTTGAAGAAAAAGAAGAAACAGAGTAAAAAAATTTAAGCAACAAAAATAGACCTAATTATAACTGTTATCTGAAAATTCGAAATATTTATTATTTATTAAACATGAAGGGATCAACGTGACAAACAGATAAAAATACGAAATGCTGTAACTGCTAAGCATTTGCGAATCGAATCGATGGTGAGGACTGTAAAACTCGAGCCATCGGCGCGCCATCGAAAGTAAGCTTCCTTGATTCATCGCCGGCTCATTGGCACGTGTCTGGCCACGTGTCGGCCTATATCACGTAGTCGCAGCACGGAATCGTTCCTTATCCTCTCCGTGATTGTGTACGCGTGCTTCGCTAATGAGATAACTTTACACAAGTGCGTACATTGCACCGGCGCAGAGAAAGGTTGTGTTTATCATTAGCCTCTGCTGTTGTGACATTCCTGGAAGCTGGAATCGCGTTCCCTCGATTAAGAACGATCACCGAGGGATTGTCGGCAGGCACATTCAAATTTATTACATTTGCGTGACTGCGCGCGTATCTCACGCGAGAGGATTTTTCGCGGAATGCAGTAACGATTTAAACGACTCGATTATAAAATCGTTAATCGTTAAGAAAAGGTCCTCACTGTCGCGTCGTTTCACATACGGCTATAGATCCGCGTAAAAATTACATAACGAAAGAAATATATGCGTATTGTAACATTCTTTTTTGCCAAAAATAAAAAGTGCCTTCGTTGCGCTCGAAAATATGATTTTTAATTTGTGCAGGCGCAGTAGCAACTCGTTTCAAATTGCTCCCTCTACATCACGATGATAATCCTTTTAATTTTCCTCGGCGTATTTCTCATATTTCTTGTCTACATCTTTCGTAAAAATCGCAAAACGCATCGACTACCACCGGGACCATCCGGCATCCCACTGTTTGGTTATTTACCATGGATAAATTCGAAACGTCCTCATGTGTCGTTCACGGAACTGGCGAGGAAATATGGTCCGATTTGTGGGCTACAAATGGGTTCTGTGTACACAGTATTGTTATCAGATCCGCAGCTGGTAAGGCAGGCTTTCGCCAAGGATACGTTTGCCGGCCGGGCTCCATTATACTTGACGCATGGAATTATGCAGGGATATGGTGAGTAAAATATATATTTTTTTTCTGTTATTATATAAATAAAAATAGATTACTCGCAAATATAAAAGAAAATAAGAAAAGCGTAATAAACATAATAAAAATCGCGGGACAAACTACAAAAAATTAAATAAAACAAATGACTGATTGAGAAATAAAAAAAGAGAAGATCTATCATTTGGAGGTAAAAAATTAAAATTTTTAATTGTAATATAGGAGAAGAATATTTTTCTTTTGAATTTTATCGATGTAATAGATGAAATAATATAGTATAAGGAGATAATAATGTAGTAGATAATAAAGTAGGATAAGATAATTTGAAATTTTATTGACTCTCTTTTAGAGACTCTCTCTTTCTCTCTCTCTAACAGCAGAGACATTCTATAAATGTCCTAATGTCGTATTGAATGGAACATAAGGATTATACCTGTTATAGTCCAGAAACTTATTAAGGACATCCTGTAGACTATCAAATAAGCGTCTCATTTATATTTTCTACATGTACACCCATTTTAAAATTCTAATATAAAGTCCTAATGTCTCAGCTAAATATTCCTGAAATATTTGTAAAATGTTCCTTAAAAAATTCCAAAATAACATTTCAAGAATATAGCGGAATATCTCGAATATTTACAAAATATAGAAGCAAATTGTCATTTTGCGAGATATACATTTAGTCCCCCCCCCCCTCCTCAAAAAAAAAATAATTGAAAAGCAATGCATTCAAATAATCGTTAAAGATTTTATTCATATATCATTACATATTTGGAGAATGTTGCATACACACTTACTCTCAAAAAAGTGATACACTAAAAATTTAGAAAAAATTTATCAAATTTCAAATGATCATTACCTCGGTAAATAATAAAGAAAAATATCTTTAGAAATGCAAAATGAAGCTTCAAATGATCACTTTAAGAACAATTGAGTGATAATTGTGCTCCATACTCCATTTTCATCAAATAATAAAATGCGGATAACAAAATGAATGTCAGAAAGTACAAAATTGATAATTAAAAATCTGAGTTTGCTAATTCAATAGCGACATTTCCGATCAATCAAACTCTAGCAGTTCATGTAGGAATTATAACTGTAATTTCAGCTAATAATCATTAAGTCGTTTCACAGCCCATGATGAAAAGGTTTCGCATAGAAAGACTAAACGAAACATTGTTGGAAACATGTGTCACAACTTTGTGAAAACGGATATGAATGTTTTTCTGTGCTATAAAGTGGTCCATGTGAACGGGTCGACGTCTTTTGGCCCGTTTACTTGTCCTAAATTTTACATATATGACCATCTAGCGGCAGTCCTAGAATATCAGAAAGATCTATGAATAGGTACATCTCACGAACTACGGATGGATATTTTTTACTCAATTACTTATCGACTGAATGCTAGCACAACAGAGAAACGCCTTTTTACATTTGATTGCTATTACCGAATGTAATGTATTTGAGTCAAAAGAGGAAGTGGGAAGAGATGAAAGTGCGAAAAGAGAGAGAAAGGATACATCTGTTAAATCTATAGTGTCTAATTTAATTTAATTTAAGTCGCCACTTTCTATCAAATATATCGTTATTTTCTACTAAAACAATAAATTTGACATAATCGTGTCAATTTCAACTATATATAATACAATATGTCAAATACAACCATTACTTTAGTATAAAATAAATAACAATAATTGAGTAGCAGCATAGTGGCGATTTACATTACTCTCTTATCACTCTCTCATTCTCTGATAATGCTATTTTCCTTCATCCTTTCCTATTCTGTGTATCTTGTTTATTTTCGTTATCGTATTGTTTGCTTCGCCTTCTTCTTTTTTCCTTTCTTCACGCCCTATTCCAAATAAACGAGAGAGTCAGTCAAATTCTGAGTACTTATAATGTGAGTTAAAATATTTTCGTAAAAAATTTTAACCGCATTCGATCTGCAGTTTAAATATCGTCTTAATTAATTTTTGTAACAAGATTTATTACGTACAACATTATATTGCAAGCATATGATGAATACGATCCGCCAACAGAAGAGATAACAATGGAGCGATCATAATGAAAAGGTTCATTGTCATGATTAGACGTTTACACGGCTTGATTTATAACTTCGGCATAAACGTATTCACGGTTCTTTTAACGAATGATGATTTCGTCAGATGAATCAATTAACCTACTAAGTAGCATCTAAGCATCATCTAACATAGCCACGATTCAATGTTTTAGGATTCATAAAAAAAGAACCTAAAATAAAATCGTGGAAAGAAAATAAAGTCAACTCGATGTCAGTTTTTGCAGGAGATTTCGAGAATTACGTCCGTCTCTACCGTTGTGTCTGCAATCGTTAAAATTGTCGACCTACAAATATTCTTCTGTGTTAACCTGACATGAACGCATAGTGAAAGTAACTTTGTGAAGACCCTCACTTGGATGTAAACAAGAAATGAATTTCTTTCAGCGACGTATCATATTTGTTCGCAACATCATTTAACAGCACTTGAAACATTCTCGTAAAGTCGTTAGAATACGCTTGAAAATAACACATGATTCTCATCCTAAAGTCTATACTTCAACTCCACTTTGTTAAATTTTTGTTTCTTACATGTGATTGCGGATCTTTTAATATCTACCGCACGAAATACTTGAAATATAAATACGCGAAGAATTTTGTATTAGGTTGATCAGAAAATTTTTTCGTATTTTCGTAAAAAGATACTTTTTGACTTGATATTTTAATTTGTTATTTTAATTTAAAGCCATTAAAATTTAAAACCATCTATTAAATATTTTTATAATAAATATTTTTAGACCGAAAATCATATTATATTAGTTCCGTCAACATCGAATGTGTTATTCCTCTCCATGTTTTTGACTGCTTATTTTCTGAATTGCATTGGAAAACGTCAGCTCCGAATAGTGATGGCAAAGATGCTCGGTGGTTTACCATTATCTTCCGAGAGATGGCGATCAAAATTGAATAGGTCCACGTTCCGAAGAATTGATATGCTAGCATGCGATGATAAGAATTAATGTACAATTATGTTTACGCAATTGCTGCAATTGGGACGTATTGCAATACGTTATGCTGCATAGAAAACCGTATGTTTCGCCAAGATGTGGACTATCAAAGAGAATAGAACTGTTCAGAGTTTATCTAGATGTTCCGTTCTTTGTGATAACAAGACTTCTATAAACATAAGTACCGTTACAATTTTCGATTTACGCTCGAACATTACTGATCGTGACATGACATTTGATAGCGAGTTCTCGTATACGAGGCTTCGAGTCACTCCGTTACTTGAGCTATATGGATTCGCGGAAATAATAGATGAAAGAATATCACGAAGCATCTCGCCTCGCTGGATTTTTTACTCTATATTCCATATAGAAATCGAAACAAGTTTGGCGCGTTCCATCGATATTCATGGGATCTCAGAAATCACAATTAATATCGTTCGCCGCAAAGCTATCAAGCTAGTCCCTGATTTGTGCTACACGGCCTTTGTTTCCAGACGAAAACAGGGTTACTCGAACGGTCATAAGTTTCGGCCGCCAGCTGAAAATTCGCCGACAAGGCCACAAATTCCGTCAGCGACGGCGGCAGCGAGCCGAGCTGAGCAGAGTCGGGCGATACTATGCCGTGCCATGCCGAGTCGAGCGGGACGATAATTTCACGGCAAAGTGTACCACGGACCCGGTGGTACCTTTACACCTCGTTTCGAAAGCTCCCATTCTCCCATTCGCGATCCTCCGCCGTCTACAGCGCGTCTTCCCTCTCTTCTTTTCTGTTCCCTGTGCCTCCTTGTCTTATTTCTTCTTCATTTCTTTCTTTCTTTATTTTTTTCGATTTACGATCAAGCGCCCAGTGCATACACGCGCGTGTACGTGAGCCTTCAGCGATGTTTACGAGGCGCCATGCCTTCAAGTCAACGGCCCCGTGATTTCTCCATTCATTTCTTTCGCCGCTATCGCTTCTGATCTTTTACATGTGCGCCAATCTAGCGGCGTGTCGATAAATACTCGAACGCATCATAAATTGAGCGCGGTATCGATTTTGGGACGATATTTTTAGGATTAGTTTAAAACGATTGAGAATTTGAATTAAAAAATATAGATTCGTATTAGACTAGACATTCGGAGCTCAAAATGAAAGGAAAAATCTTCTTAATAACAAAAAAGTTTCTTTTACAGCATGTAAAATATAATAAAAAGTAATATTAATTATTGGTATTTAATGTATTAATATTAATGTATATAATAAGAACATATAATTACATATACATTACAACATATAGTGTTTGTATTACATATAATATAGTATGTTATAAATGACTGAACGTAGTTATTAATAGAAATCATAATAAAATCAAAATGTACGTATAATATATATGTTAATTTATGTAGGTAATATTAATATATACAATATTAATTGTAAAAATTCGTAGAAAATTTACTTTTTCATTCAAAGTAATATTTTTCGTGCTTGGATATTTGTCTGAAAAATTATCAATTATTTTATCAACATTTATATTCTTACATATTTTATTTTCATTTAATATGAGTGAGTGATTGTAGCCATCATTAGTAGTAAATGAATTAAAATATTTAGAAATTTATATTGCGCCATTTTTGCACTCTTTAAAATTTTTTTTACATGAAATAAGCAGTCTCTCTAGTCCCGGCTTTGAATTCCATTATGTATTCGAAATTTGTGCTACTACTTCTGCATAAGCGACTTGATTTAATAAAATCTGCTTCTTGCATACCGTATTTAATATCGTATTTATATAATCATTAAGTAAGTTTAGATTTAATATTAATAGTTTAAAAGTTGCATGAAAAATTGATTTAATAATTATAACAATAAATTGATAAATTGGTAACAAAGGGGATAAAAGATTAAAAGGCATATTATTTGCATGCAGTTTTGTATATAGAATAAATAATAATAATGAATAATAATATGAAATTATTTTACAGATTTTTCTAATTTAATTTAAGGGGAATTATTAGTGATTATTTCAAATTAATTGTCCGAAAGTTATCGACGCGCAGTCATGTCTGAAATAAATTTTATTTTATTAATAAATACATAATAATGTAATATTTCAATATCCAACTTTGACCATAATTGGCTGTCTCATAATTTGATTTATTCATATAATAATTTGGTTTCTAAAGTCTTAATAAAATGTGAATTTAGTTTTATGAATAAAAAAGCAAATCCGACTGAAAAATTATTATTATGTATACATATTGTATATCTCTTATTGATGAAATTTTGCCACTTTTATAAAATAAAGTAAAATAAATTGTGAAAAAAATTGCAGAAAAAGCCATGTTAAAGATAAAGCAATTTAGAATCCAAAACGAAAGCAGCAACAAAACTATCTCAGTTTAGATGTATGCAATGAATCGAATTTATAATGCACGTTTAAATTCCGTACAGCTACATCCTTTGCACGTGCATCCTCGCGACATTGAAACGCTTCTGCTTACCTTCACAAGAGACTCCTGCGTTCGGAGAGTCTTCCTCCACTCTTCGTGAATACCCCTCCAAGGCATCCAAGAAAGATCCTCCCGCCGGGTTTCCTTTCTTTCTCTTCATCGGATTAACGCTCGGTGGGGAGATAAGCCACGCCTCTATCAACACGTACTGTCGACAAGTACATATTTCGTGATACATGAACTTTCGCTAAACTTAGATGACGAGTATTTGACTCGACAGGAAAGGGAGACTCTCTGAAATACCTAACGCTCGTTGAAGTAGTGAGAGTCGGGATTAGTCAGACAAGTGACCGAACATTGTCAACCGTTACTACTGACAAGGAGAATCATCACACGTAGAAATCACGAAATCAAAGTATCAATGAAAATGCATTGTCATTTTTCCGCACTTTCCGACAAAGCTTGATGAATACAATAACTTTTCGTTTATATTTCTTAATATTTAAATTTTATAATTTTCATAATCAAATAATCTGTAAAAGACGAAAGAAAATATGTTTATTGTATTTGTTGTTTATTGTATTTGTAGACAACAATGAAATAATAATAATAATGATGTTGTAATTATATATATGTAATATATAAAATAAACTCCATAACTTGTGAAATATTAGGTGTAGTAAAAAAAAATCCATTATTTTTGCATGAAATTGAATGGAAAAATAATGGATTTTTTTTTACTGCACCTAATACTTATACATAGTTATTCAAAATATAAGAAATGTTGCATTTCAAATTAATTACATATTTTGTAAAATTGATTTCTTCAGCAATAGATTTTTA
Organism: Atta colombica; assembly: GCF_001594045.1. Lineage (NCBI taxonomy): Eukaryota > Metazoa > Arthropoda > Insecta > Hymenoptera > Formicidae > Atta > Atta colombica. The sequence continues at coordinate 78,375 of NW_017259228.1, read as the reverse complement.
TGAATTTAAATACTTAGTATTTAATGTTGCATTTCAAAAAAGTTTCTTGTGTGAAAATTATTCTATTTGCAATAGAGTAAGAAATAAATTCTATTCTATTTGCACTGCTAAATATTAATTACAAAGTTTCGAAATGGAATATTTTACTTTCTTTTTATTAAAAATAGTGAAGTATTAACTCTTTTAAGTTTGTTTGCGTAAATAAATCTTTATTCCAGTTTCTCTTAAAGTACTTTGGAAATAAAGTATTTTGGATATTATACATATATGCATATTTTTCGGTTATTTATGCGACTTCTCCTCTGACTTAACTCGCGGCTAAATTTAAGTACCCTGTACTTCAACTCGATAAAATTTTATGAGAGAAATACCATACATAAATGTGACGATGGCAATGTCTACGTGACAGATGGACATAGGGAAGAATACTGACGCGTGCCTTCTGACGGCGCAACCAGTGATTATCCGACAGCGCGTTTACACGCGCCTCTTTATGGGCGCGCTCACATTTCTTATGCGGTCGACAAACTGGTTGTCCTGCCACGGATAATACCGTGCGTAATAGCGTTAATTTATTATAGAGCACGCCGAGATGACGATAACGCGCCGTCCGTACATATTATGCAAGTTTTTACTTGCGCGTCGCGTAGATCTCGCATTGTCGAATCGATCAACTAATTCGAGTCTCATAGAATTATATTAATCGTACATTGGAAATAAAAAAAGAAAAGATATATGAATTAAGACGCGAATCTTGTTTTATTACAATATATTACAGTTATTTTATTTCTGATTGTTTTGTGCTTAATTTCTTCATTATTGCTATCTTATTTATCTGTAATCTATTTTGCTTGGATTTCAGCAAACACGTCATTATTAATTCAGTCGTTATCATAAGTATATTTTAACAATATATCTAAATCATTTCTATCGGTTTTTAAATTAATATCAGAAATACATAGTTATAATGTACGGATTAATATATCTTATAATATATCTTATAATCTTATAAACAAGCATATTATTCTATCTATTTATATATTTTTTTGTGTTATTATCAAATTATAATGATAAATTGGAGATTTAAAAACATATAGAGTGTTCGAAAAGTAACGATAAATCTTTCGCACAAAGGGAGGAATGGATTAACTGAGAAGAAAAGTCCTCTACCATTTTGCAATTTTCATAATAATTAACAAAATATCAATTGCTAAAAATTGCCGAAGATTGGTTTTCAACAATTTTTTACTCAAATACTATCAACTTTATAGAAAAACTGCAAAAGATAAAAATTGTTTATTGTCTTCTCATAGAGTTGTAAGAATTTTTTTTAATTTTTTCAGAATTTTTTAATATCGTATTTTCTCATGTTGATAAAAATAAGAAAATGCAGTACCAAAAGTTGATAAAAAATTCTAAACAAATTCGTAGAGTTTTATAAAAAATATAAATAAAAAAAAATATAAAAAAAAAAAAATAAAAATATAAATAATTTTTGTCTCTTGCAGTTTTTTTGAAAAGTCGACAATATTTGAGAAAAAAATTATTGAAGGCTAATATTCGATAATTTTTAGTAATTAAGACCTTGTTAACTATTGCGAAAATTGCAAAATGGTAAAGAAATTTTTGACTCATAATCAGTTTAGTCTCTCTATCTCTATCGTTTTATCGCAAGAATTTTATCGTTAATTATCAAACACCCTGTATATATACCATATACGATCCCTTTATTAAAATTCGCATGAAAAAAAACAATAAGAATATGAAGTCTAAAATTTTCTACAGACAATAGCAATATTTCTAGGAATAGGCTTGTTCTAGGAAGTTATTTTAACTGAACCTATTATAATGAGCAAATGCGATAGAAGATAGGAAATGCCGTGGATACCGTTGGCAATCCAGGTAACGGAGAACGACCGGTAAAAAAACGCTGGCGGTCCGAACCAAAGTATTAATAGACTTCTGAGAAACGAACCAAAAGTGAGAGTGATGTTAATCCTTATAAGACACGTCTATCGGGAAATAATTGACTGTTTCTCGCATTTAGATGAAGTCTTAGAATGAATACTTGCAAAACTGTACATTGCATGTAAAATATTCTTTGCTGGAAACAATTTTATTTTATGATACCCCAGTTAATATCGACAATAAAGACAATAAAAATTCAAGACGCTTTTTGCAATATCCATGCGATATATCATAATTTTGTAACAAAAATATTGAATACAGTTGCAAAATTAAAAAAAAAGTATGCCATTGTAAGTAAATTTTATTTTTACAAAATAATATTATATGTAAAAATAAAAAAATATGAATTTTAATTTAAAAAAGAATGTAGAGATGGATTTCATAATATGAATAATTTGCCGTTAATCTCGATAACAAGTGTAGAAAAATTGAAGATATCATCGTTGAAGCTAATTACATGACGGCACTCATCAATTATAACCTTAGTTAGAGAGCGACTAGTGCAATGTGGGGATTCCAGATTGTCACATTACATTACATTACACCTTGTACAGTGAGGCAAGGTGCGCCGGTGGACAGTGGGAAGAGGAAAGAAGGGGGGAGACTTGATCTTGGAAAATGATAGATCGTCGCCGGCACTCTCGTTACCGCGGTGCATCGACCTGCATCGCGGTGATCGTCAAAAGTGTCTGATGCGACGGCGTTGGCCTTTAAGCGGGTCGACGAAACCTGAAATTCTCGACGTCCTTGGCGCTGCCGCTGCCACACAAACTGCAACACGATGGCTAATTTCGGCCGATAAAAAAAAGATTGCTCGTCACGATTCACTTTTATAACATCGCGATTCGCTTAATAGGATCCTTCGACGAGGACGACCGACTTTTGGCCACTTATACTAAAATTGCTCAGGTAACGTCATCCTTTCCTTTCTTCAACGGTCAAATTTTTGTCGAAAAAAAAAAACGTAACTAGGCACATTTTTTATTGACTTAATTATCTCTTCTGATCGAATGTATATTAAATATATATTTAAATCATATTATATTATTGTGAAGATAAGATAATAACATTGAAATACGATTCTTTATTTTTTTATTTAAATTTCGCTTTTTCATTTATTTTTTAACAAAAAAAATATCAACTAAAGAGAAGCGTCGCTTACGCTCAATCAGATGTTGGAATAATACATTTACATTGAATAAATTTATCTCAGTATATTAATTAATTAATCTCAGAAAAAAATCCCTACAGCATGAAATATTCAGCAATATTATTTTGGAAAATTGCAATATTTCATAAAACATTGCTGTAGTATTTAAAGAAAATTGCATATTGTTTTAACATTAAGCAATATTTCAATAATTATTCTACTTTTATTAATTATTAACATGTTAACATATTATTATGTGTGTGTTTAGCATCATATTCCAAAATACGGTAAAGTTATGATCAAAAAATACGGGAGTCTAGAAAATATACATTCAAAAAAAGTTGGGAATCTCCAGAGACTCGATTTACTTCTTCTTACAGGACATTTTCCTGGACATTTTCTCCTTACATATCTTTCTCGCGACGAAGCTACATACTTATTTATCGAATTGTAATATTGCAACTATTATTGTAATATTTTCTACAAAATATAAAAATTACAATATATTTTGCAATATTTTTGCAATATTTTCAAAAAAAAAATTAAAATTTCAAAGTAATATTGCTGCAATTTTTGTAATATTGCGCGTTATAGAAATATTACTGCAATATTTCTGCAATATTTCGTGCTGTAGGGAAATATTGATCACACACGTCAAATACTCAATTGAATTGGGTACACGTAAGATAAATCGGCAGATTTTAAATTTAATTTTGCACTCCACGTAAGCTTCTTCTTATATGAGCTCGAAGAAGGTAACGAGCAGAGGCAAACATTCACGTAACGCGATGATCTAAATCGTGATAGAAACGTCGCAGTTCCAATCGGACTTGAAATACCACAGCACTGACTCAACGGTGCAGCGGTGCGCGTGCAAAATAAACATTACAAGTGAGCTTTCAAGAGATTATTCCCGCGCCTGGCTTATTACACGCGCGTGTAATACTGACGTAAGACGTCCGCGATTTTCCCGCGGATGGCTTGTTTTCCTCCTTTATAAACACCGGATTGGGTGTGGGTGGAATTTCATTTTTTCTCTCACGACAACTCTACTTCCCCTACGCAGTATCCTTGTGTCTCTTTTTTCATTCTACATAATTATTGACGCATCTACTATTTTTGTATAGCTTTCATTGTGTTGCCATTGTAAAGCATTCGCACACCGTGTTCAACTTCAAGTTCTTAAAACTTGTTTATAGCGGGCGAATTTAGTTATAAGAGCAAATTAATGTTTTCTTAAATTAATATTTTCCAATTATTAAAAAACGTAATTTATATTAATTAATGACTATTTGTAATTAAAATAAATGGCCGTCTCTCGCATTTGCAATTTATATTTGTTCTTCAACTTTTATAAAAATAAATAATTATTTTAAACTAGAGTATTTCCTAATTATTAAAGAAAATGCAATTTATATCAACTAACGATTATATATTTATAATTAAAATAAATGGCCATCTCTCGCCCTTGCAATTTATGTTCTTTCAACCAATGATTACGTGTCGGACCGAGTATTTGATCAGGGACTGCTGTTCGGGATCCATCAATCTTTTTCCGTTTTCGTAACGAGCTTATCCGCAATTGGGTAGGTTAGGCACGTCCGAGCAAACCCGGGACTGGCCGCGCCGATGCGAAGGACTTTCACTTTTATTGGTCTCCTTGAAGGAAGTTCTCCCGGTCGTCGACAGTTCTGCTCTGCATCCGCGGGGAATTACAGTTAGCTCCGCAAGGACGGGCCGACGGCCTCTCCCGTTAAGAGCGACAGAACGTTGCATGGACGACCGGCGTTCACATCGTCGACGACCTGTCACGACCTGCGTGCCTGAAGGTTGTGGATAATCATCTAAAGTCCCCCAGCTTTCTCGGGCTGGTGCAATTAGCCGAGATGTATTATGCATATATCTCACATCTCATAAAAAAGTCATATCATGTCAATGATTTCCACGATATCAGAAAAAATACAGTATTTAATGTCAGTTGATATAAAAATTAAAATACAATAAAAAATCAAGACCTCGTATTTATAATTTTTTTCTTGAATTGCATTTACTGATGTTCGATTAATGAGCAAATCAACAAACAAGTAGTCATACAACGCGCTCAATAAGATAATATATTTAAAACATACCATTTATCATTTAATGACTTCATTTAGAAGGCAAAAGTTTCAATGAGAAACATAAGTTAAATGAAGCAATATTTAATTGCTTGCTTGTTTAATAAAAACTTGATAAATACGTTAAAAAAATTAGTTTCTTGATTTTTTTCAAATTCTATATTTGCTAATGAGAAAAGTAGTCAGTCAAGTACATTAATCTGAAGAACAAATTCTTAGATTTTAAAACTTCAATAGATAAAAAGATAATAAATAATTATTTACAGAGTTTTGAGTAGTGGTAACATTCGCGATGTCAGATCGTTAAATAATAGCAAATTTCAACTAATTCTGATCTTTAAGGAGCAATTCTTAAATCTTTTCTATTTAGTATTCCTTGCTTACTAATTATTATTCCTTCGACAATTATTCTGACTCATCTGTCGACTCTTGCAATCAGAAAATTTGTTCGTAATTATCAGTGTGATAAGGATATTGAATTATTTACTTAGGCGGAAAAGTTGATATGACTGTCGAGATACACGATTTAAGAGAAATCTAAGAAAGGTACATACATTTATTTGTATTATATTTAATTGTTTATTTATTTGTTATGTTTGTTATTTATTTATTATATTTATTTAATTCCATTTAAGATATATATTTATTTATATTTAATATAAGAAATCTTATATATCTTCCTAATGCTGATCGCGCAGCCAGCCTCAGGAATCTCGTGCATAATTCGATCGTGGATACTTGCGAAGGATCATTACCGAATAGTCACACTTTTCAACTGGCCGACAAAGCTATCATGACATTTTAATGGCACGCCGTAAAATGCACGATCGATCGGTCGACTGTATTTGGATAGGACGACTATCGCGCGTCGCCTTCATCTCACACTACACACACTCGCCGATTTTTTGCCGGTCGAGGTGGAATGACCGGCCCTGAAACGTTCGAGCGTGTATATGCATTATCCGTCTCCGGTTTATTTCTAGCGGTTCGCGAATTCGTGGTGAGTGTCTCCTCTCCACGTCGTACCTGTATCCGAGTGATGTCATCCCCTGAAATCACCGCGGCGGGGTGTTTAGTTGCGTAAGAATCGACCAGCAAGGAGAGCTCATTGTCCGTAGTCTCCCTCCTTTTCCCCCGCTCCATCTGCTGCAGATGCGAAGATGAAAAACAAGTATGCGTACTACAAAGTTAAATTTGTCTACATACAATCTTCCCATTTAGTAATTGGTTTTCTTCAAAGCCGTAATTTTCTTTCACCTTACCTTTTTCTTCTTAAACATTTCTCATTTTTGCAAAAAATTCATAATATTTAGCATCTAGCAATATATTATTTGGAACAATCAATTCCCAAAAATAAAGGAAACGCAATATATTTTTGTTACTTAGATATTTATTCTTTTGTTTCAAAAGCTTTGAAATAAAAGCAATAAATAATCTTGAAATTACTTCGATTTAATATTTATATGTATATTGATGCTTATTTCTACAAATGTAGATTAATTTAGATTTAATTTACTCTTTATTTTTTTGTAATTCTCAGAACTATTGTAGAAAAAGATAAAAAGTAAACAGTATCTTAAGAGATGAATATACAACTGAATAACAAAAGTTTCAAGTTTAAGCTAGATCTTAATGCTTAAATAATATTTTTAGTATAAATTTATAAAATAAAAAAATATAAGTTAAACTTAATTATTTGATTATTTGTCACAGTACTTAGATCTCTTGTTTCTACTGATGTAAATTTTAAATTTACATCAAATTTTAAATTTACATCAAATTTTAAATTTACATCAAATTTTAAATTTACTGTGACACATAATCAAATAATTAAGAAAGTTAATTAATACAACACAAACGAACTATGAAAACTGTAACTGTACGATGTAATATTTATCTTTTAGACAAGATACAGCGCAAAGAAAATTCATTCGATGGAAAGTTTAGTTAGATATATACTGTAAATTTTATTTCTTCGTGCGAACGCGTGATTATTACGATCAAGCAGCGAAGAGAGATTAATGCACATATTAATGCACGTGGCGCACCTGTGATCCCGGAAAGTTTTCTTAGCGTTCATTTAAATACGACACTGACCTATCGACAGAGCTGCCTCTTAGAACAAGCTGCGAATGATAAATAGTATCGCAAACACGCATCGCGTGGTGACCTGTTTATATCCCAACAGACTTTCATTATTTCTTCTCTCCATGCTCGTCGCTCTCGAACGTGCAACATGACGAATTCTAAATTCGCAAAAGTACTCATTTCTCCCGATTCGCTTTCGTTCCTCGGAAATATGCACGATCGAGAAACGGATTCCATTTTCTACAATAGTTGATTAAAAATCAATTTTGCTGTATATGTACTTACTCTCGTTCATCTTTTTTTTCTTTATATAATTGATAAGGCTATCAATTCGCGCATAATGTAAAGAAAGAGAGTAAGATCCAATGAGATACTATCTGACAAATCGCCATAAATATCGATCTGTATTCCTGTGGCACGTCGACCGTAAACCTTGATAATCTCATTGACCGATGATCAAGATTCCGAGATCATTCTCGCGTCGGCGACACTCGCGTGTGATCTGGCTACAAAGTTGATGCAGCAAATGTATCTACATAAGCGACATACCTTCATCGTTGTAGTGCAGATGCAAATTTCGGCGCAAAGTCTTAGCTCTTGATATTAATAATACTTTTATTATTCAGTATTATGGAGGGGGGAGAGGTTATTAAAATAAGAATATGAATACTGTTCAGAGAATTGCATTAACCTTAAGACCTTTCTTAAAATAAGAACCGACTATGAATAT
>NW_017259228.1:50405-70222 GCF_001594045.1 Atta colombica | reverse complement strand
ATATTAATAGATATAATAATAATATATACCTAGAAATAAATATGATGCAATTTTTCTCAGAAAGAATAATATATTTTGAAAATTCTATCGATTAAAAATGTTATTTTAATGAAAAATATTTTTATTTAAAATAATCCGCAAGATTTTTATTGTGCGTTTTCTCGCTTGTGTCATAAATAATGAACAGAATCCATAAATTCAATTGAAATCTCTTTATATACAGTTGTTATTATCATAGTATTTATGTTTTTTATTTGAAAAAATAAATACAAGCTAAATATAACGAGGAAAGGGAATACACGCATGTATGTATGTACATATCGAAAAAAGAGAGATTGGAAAAAAATGCAATTGAAGGAGATAAACGACAATAGTTGGAAAATAAAATAAAACGAGCAAATAATGTCAGACAATAAACAGAGTCATTAACATTAAGGTATTACTTTTAAGACAATTTTAAAGTAAGAACGGATTATGAATATAGACATCTATTTTCATAATGGCCAGTATTCATAGTCCATTCTTATTTTAAAATCGTCTTAATAATGTCTTAAAATGTTAATACAATCTTTGTGATTGGTTTATGACTATATTAAGACAATATTTAAGACGGTCTTAAGTATAAGATCCGACTAAGAATATTGGCTTGAATCTAAAGATGAAGATTATCATCATCTTTATATCATATCTAATCAACGATCGCGATCGCTATTAATCGATGACTGCCGTGTCTGGTTTATGTTGTGAACACGCGCAAGGGAGCGATGTGAGTGGGTGCGGTGAGAGATTATTGTTTATTCATTCGAGGATTATCCTTCGGCGAGTTCAGTGGCTGCGCCTACTTACGGAATGACGGTAATCCTCTCGCTATTTTTACACCCTCCCACCAAGCGTGGCTCACCTCCATACAACAAGAGGGAACGCGACAGAGGCATGTTTGGGTGGCGGTTTATTTATGGCCGTGCGATTAAGGTGCGACGAGGATCACCTTCGTGCAAAGGAAGAACAAAGAAATAAAATGAGAGAGGAAAGAGGAAATTTGAACGAGATTCTTATCGCTTCTTATTTCTTTATGTTCTTTGCAGGCCTTATTTGCGCCGAGGGTAACCTTTGGAAAGACCAAAGAAGATTTGTAGCCGGATGCCTGAAGAATTTCGGTATGACGAAGTTACCCGGCATCAAGAGGGACAGACTGGAGGAAAGAATCCTTGCGATCGTGAACGAGTACACATCGGTAAATTAAATGTCTAGGGTATTTAACACAAGGCCGTCATGTCACTAAATCTGCCCCTAAACGAGTATGTCGATGACCGAACATTTCATTCCAGAAGGAATATTCAACTGCAAGTTAACATTTATTTATCTGGAAATGTCATCGCATTTAATGAAGCTATTAATTTTTGTGACATCTTGATGCCATCGCTTAACATAAAAACAAGCACTCATGTATTCGTTATCGAAAGAAAAATTTTAATTAATTTAATTGAGTTAGAAACAAACATGAATTTGAAGTACTACAAATGTGTTTTTCAAAATCATTTCGCGTTAACTAAAAATATTATACATAGACAATGAAGCAGCTGAGAATAATTATGTGACCTTCCTAGACAATAAAAATCTGGACATAAGACTTAAAGATGTTTTTTAGACATTATGCAGTCCATTCAATGCTATACGAAAAGAACAATATAAGCAAGAACAATATTAACTAAAATATTTAAAAATTTAGTTACGATACAGATCTGAAAATAATTTTATCAAAATAATTATGCAGAAAACTTAAGCATGAATAATGATGCAAAAAGTGTTGACATTTTAGCAACCAACTTAAACATCCTATATAATTATTTTGATAGTCCAATAAAATTATTTTTAGATCTGTAGCTAAATTTTTAGATACTTTGGCGAAACTGTTTTTTTTCGCTTTAAAGCATTTGTATCATCAAGTGGACCATAGTTTATATCATAAGATATCTTAATTCGTTCTTTTCTTAAGACTCTCTTAAGCAATATCTTATGATAGCCTAATGCGGTTTTGTGATTAACTTATATGACAAGATTGTACTTAAAACGGTCTTAAATATAAGAACTGACTATGAATACTGCTCTTAAAGATGCTTTTAAAACATCTTATGTCTCGATTTTGGATGCATGCTATTTGAATCCTTTACTGGTATCTTAGAAACTGAAAAAACTTACTATGGAAGATGGTATTGATCCATGCGAGACGCTTCATCATTACCTGGGTAACGTAATGAACGACATCGTGTTTGGTAAAGTTTACAAAGAAAATGACGAAGTATGGAAATGGCTGAGACACTTGCAAGAAGAAGGAGTCAAGCACGTTGGAATCGCAGGGCCACTCAACTTTTTGCCATTCTTCAGGTATGACAATATTCCTGATTTCCACGATTCTTCCCGTCGATTTGAAGCATATGATATGTTTTATACTTCGTTAACGAAAAGTAAACCGCATTACTGTGAAAAAACTGAGTAAATTAATTTGCACTACTAATTAACATGCTGATGATGATGCGATAATGATCCATTCAACGTCTACTATGCAAATGCTGTGTTTTTTCATCGTCGAAGACGATGTCTTTTGATAAACATGAAAAGATAAGCAAGTGCCTTTTTGTATGTATACGCAAGTGACATGATAAATTGAATCAGATAACAAATAATAAATACAAATCTTTGTTAAAAAAAATAACGCGAAGGACAATTTTATTTATGCTAAATCATTATATTTGTATGTAAATTAGACTGAAAAGCAGTTGATAAAGATTATAATTATAAAATCAAATTAGCTTATTCTAACAATGGTAAAACGGATGTAATGTAATTACACCATTAATATATGAATAAATTGTAATTGTTCATACATATAATATATACATATATATTTCGAATTTCTCCTTTTTTTATTTTTTTACACATATTTTTACACGAATTTTTATATACATATTATAGGCATTTTCCTTTTTTCTAGACTGTGTAAGTCGATATACGTGCAACATATCTCTTGACATATATGAATAAAACATTCTTAAAAATTGAAATGACAATAAATTTATTAAGTTGCTTGTCAATTTAATTTGTGATATTGTTACACTTATAAAAGGGAAGTGTGATAATCGCAAATAGATACGAATTACATATCGTTGAAAAGATTTTGCTGAGTAGAGATCAGACAGTTGTGCAAACTTGAATAACACTTCTAGAAGGTGCAGAATTATAGATGCAAGGGGGCTCTAAAATTCCAAAGGTATGAAAATATCTATAAAAGATCAAGCATACAGCAAAACAATATATAAGAAACAAAGTTATTACCAATGATGATTACCACTGAAATTTAGGTTTAGACATTCGAGATTGAAATTCGAAGTTCTGATTATTGGATTTGAGATCTGAAGAACGGCTATGAATTCGGGCCTAATGATTTTTATATTTATTATGGGTTACTTTATACCTTATTTTCTTGCATCATTCAATGTGGAAGTATATTGGTGTGTTCGTTTTTACAAAATTCGTCGAGACGAATTTTGTACCGTCCTGCGCATAATCAAATGGCATTTTAAATATTTACAATAACTTTGAAGTGACGTATTGCGAGTATGAGTACACATCAAGTAAAAACGTGTACAAATAGTTTCTGAAAAAAAAAAGGATGCAGAAATTTACATTTTTTTCGATTTCCAAAGGAAAAAAAACTCAACATATAATGTCATAATGACATAATGACATAGCGCCAACTTCAAATAACCGCGGCAACATGGCGACTTCTGGATATCGCTCTTCTTATGTTCAAAATACGCAAGAGCACATCTTATATACTTCCATCATGGCACCAATCAAAAGAAATAATTACTAATTTCACAGCTCTTTGTCAAACGTCAGATGTCATTTGTCACTGTATCAAAGCACTGCATCAAAGCAAGCATAGCATGTATGTGTGTATACGCGTGCGCGCGAGAGTTATTTTTATGAAATAACGTTGTCAATCCTAATATTTTGTATTTTGTATTTCAAATATTGAGATTGATCAATCAATCTTATTATTTAAATTATAAAATATACAAAACTCTCAATCTTTGATTTTAAATACAAAATATTTTAAATACGTCATATTTTCATGTGCTTGGTTGAAATATAAAATACAAAATATGCTTGTATTGCAAAAATTATGTTCTAAATAAAAATATTTCTTTATAACGTATAACTTTATGGCGTCATTCGTTACTTACTATTTGTTTTCAATAAGTAACGTGTAATGATAATAATTTACTTTTCAAAGTGACTTTTTTAGCTTAGTCCTTTTCTTAGCGTTTAGTTAATCGTTATTACAATCATAAAAAATTGCAACATCATTATATCAAATTGTTATTATAAAAAATTTGTTATTATAAAAATTATAAAAGTAACGAAAAAGGAACTGTTCCATTCCCTAATAATTCGTACTTATTTGTGATTATCACTTCCTTTGTTAGTTGTGTTATTCACATATTGATCTAATATCACTTATTATTGTAAACTAACTATACTCAAGTTAATAATAACAAAACGTGCATTTAAAAGTTAAGAGATTAATTTCAATTCACATGATTTGCGATAAAAAAGGGGAGCAATCGCTAATGACCTTAATCTTGACGTATATTGTTAAAGTCACCCTGAGTAACAACAAGTTTTAGCCATCACTTGTTATTCATTAAAAAATTATTAACAAAAAAAAGTTTGAAAAAATAACGTTTTATTTCTGCTTAGGAGCGCATGACTTCTATGCGGAGCGACTCCAATCCCAAACAGAACAACAAGTCAATAATGTCAAAATGACATTAAAATGAATCGGAAATGATTAAAAAATGATTTTTAGTGATCATTTTGGAGTCATTTTAATATCATAATGACTTGTTGTTTTGCTTGGGATTTCATCTCTCTCCTCTCCCCTGCTTGGGGGCGCACCCAAGCAGGCAGGGAGGTGGGGTGAGAGTTACTTTTCGTGGAAAATTACGTTACATAAACAAGAAAGGATATAGGATAGTTTTTAATATTATATAAATATAGCAGAAATAAAACGTTACTTTTTCAAATTTTTTTTATTAATAACTTTTTAACAAATAACGAGTGATGGCTAAAATTTATTAGAGATTACTCAGGTTGGATCTTAACAACATCAAGGTTAAGATGTCGTCGGTGATTGCTTTCCTTTTACCGATTTGGGTGCTAAAAGAAAATTCTTTTGCTGGATTTTGTTGACTATTTAGATTTTTGCCACGATATGGCAAAGTAATGGAGTTACTTATCGATGGTAAACTAAAAACACATCAACATTATCAAACAATCATCGATGAGCATCGTGCTCGATCAGAGAAAATGGATAACTTCCTTGCGGCTTTCGACGATGCAATGAATACCGATACGAATAATGAACACTTCACACAACAGCAATTTTATCATCTACTAGCCGACCTTTATGGTGCAGGCGTTGATACTACTTTCGCAACTTTTCGTTGGTTCCTCCTGTTCATGGCAGCATATCCAGACGAACAAGTATACTTTTATCCATAAATTTGTTTCTTTTCATATAAGAGATATCTTTTTAAATGAAATTGTTCTCGATAGAAAGTTATCGATTCTATTGTATAATCTTTTCGGATTCTATGTCATTGTCTCTGTGCAGAAAAAAATTCAGGATGAAATGGATGAGCTATTGGGACAAAAGATCCCCACTCTGGAGGACAGGCTAATCTTAATTCGACTAGAAGCAGCCATTGTGGAAACGCAAAGATTGCGAAGCGTAACACCGGTCGGCATTCCTCATGGAACAACAGAGGTAATAACAAGTAACATAATAAAAATAATAGCAAGTAACAACAGACTAAAATTGCATCCGCTTTTTTTATTCACGCGTTGTAAGCTTTATTCTATCTTTATTGCTTATTACATGCGGAAAAAAAAATAGAATGCTTAGAGCGCGTGAGCACCTACAGCGGATACAGCCTGAAAAAAATTAACAAATTATGCGATGTTTCTCCGTGTCATTTTATTTCATGAAATCGAACAATTTCATGCTTAATTATGATTTAATAACTCAGCATGCGCGAAAATCCAAAATTGGGATGTCTTTAAGGTGTTTTTAAGATATCTTATGTATGATGTCTTTAAAATGTAGTCCATAATGTGCTCGCAGTTAAATCGCAATATTAGGACTATATGGCACATAAAAGTTTAAGATAAGTAGAAGTAAGCAATAGAGAAATCAACATATTGGATTAGCTACTGTTTACGCTGATCTTATGAACGTTACAGTGATTGGTCAATTCGCTTACTGTTTATGTTTTACTGCTTAAATTTTTTTGTATGCCATGGCCCTTAAAATCGCAAAGTTACAAGTTGGATCTGTGTTGATACTTATATACGTAGATCGTTTGAAAAGTTTTGAGTCTCAACACAAAGATGATATTACTCATCAAAACCATTCCTGTACTACAATTGTACACGCTTTAAAAATTACGCTATAAAAATTGTAGCCATTTTGGACGTTCAGTTGTTGTTTGACAAGCATGTTTGTGCCAGTCGATGTTAGTATTTTTGTAAAAATGGAAAAAATCAAATATCGTGCCGTGATTAAGTTCTTGCATTTGAAAGGCAATACGTCTGCACAAATTAAAGCCGAATTGGATATTGTAAGGATTCTACCCCTAGGGATGTATGATCTCGATTTGATCTTCTAAAAAATCGATCTTTTTACAAAAAAAAAAGATCGATTTTTTAATCGATTCGCTAGGATCTGATTTTAAGGTAGATTCATTTAATAAGAAATCGATCTTCGAAGCGTAAGGATGGATTTGAAAATTCAAGATATATTTTAATATATCATTTCATCTCTGTTCCTCACCAAAACAAGGATAAAATGATATCTAGAATCCTTTAAGTATCGTAAATTCTGCATCATATTAACACCGTTGTCAGATTTGATTCTGTAATAAGTATAGACATTTAAAAAATCGTATGTTTTTACGTAATAATTATTATTGTATTTTTATTGCACTATTCAACAAATCCGTTTTATAATATATAAAAAGATTTAATATTTTCGTTTAGATCTTTATCGTATTATTGAAAATTAGTCCTATATATGTCGTATTATAAAGAATCCAAAGTTATAAGTCATTACTGTGCCTACACTGCTTACATTTACACGTTACCGGTTACCATTAATCGGGTTTAATAATATCTGTAGTTACAAGTAGTAATTATTACTGACAAAATGTATAAATAAATACTAATTAAATTCTAATTTATAACATCAATTAACAGTTATTATAAAACCGAATTTAATGCGTTTATATACGATATCTCACCGATTTTACATCAGTAGTTAATTTTCATTAGAACTACAGATGTTTAAATCTAGATTTTAAATTAAAATTATTTTACTCGGAAGCAAATCAAAATCGTGTTTTAATTGTTATTGTTGAATTTATATCTCATAATCAGTGAGAAATGACAATGAAATCAATATCGATTCGACGCTGAAATCATCAAATTGACGCCGATTCGACATCTATTCCATTATCATATCTAATTGAAATGTTACTACAAAAATTTTAATCGATCTCGACTTTAATCGATCAAAGATTGACTCGATCTCCAATAGATCGATGATATTGGACCGTCGAATCAAGATTAGATTGATAGCGCTGTGGGTATATCGAAAGAACGTATTTATCATACATTGACTGAAAATCAAATTAGGCATGTGTAAGCTAACCGCGCGTTGGGTGCCGCACTGTAGATCAAAAACGCACTCGAATGAATATTTCCAAGGCTCTATTGAAACGATTTAGCTGAAATAGCGATAAGCTGAAATAAATCAGATTTTTTGCATTAATTAATAACTGTTGTATGAAACTTGCATCCATTACTTCACTCTTAAGACGGAACAGTCAAAACATTGGATTGTGAAGGGTTTGTTTCATCGGCCGGGAAGGTGATGACGACTGTCTTTTGAAATTGTGTTCATCGATTATCTTAAAAAAGAAAATTAAAACAACATTGGGAGTATACTACGCATCATTAATTGACAAACTGAAAGCAGAAATTGTGAAAAAACGATCGCATTCGAAAAAAAAGAAAGTACTGTTCCATCAAAATAACGCACTGTCTCACACTTCGATGGTCGTCATAACAAATTTCACGAATTGTAGTTCAAATTGGTTGACCATCCATCGTATTCATCAAATCTGATCCCCAGCATCCATTTTTTCTATTTCCCAAACTCAAAGTTCGGCTCGGAGGATAAAGATTTTCATCGAATGAGAAAATCATCGCAACCGTAGAAATCTATTTTGCAGAGCAAGACGCCAACTATTATTTGAATGAGTTAAAGGGGTGGGAGCATTGCTGAGAAAAATGTACTGACTTAAAAAGATTATGTTGAAAAATAAAACTGAATGCTTGATCGAAAGATATTTGTTTCTATGCTCAAAACTTTTCAAATAACCGTTGTATATTTTAATCGCAATAAGTTACTGTCTTATGCGTCGTCTACAATATGCAAAGTAAGCTTTAGAGTAAGAAATTGACCAATCACAATCGAATATGAGAAAAATAATTGACTGTGATCAATTAATTTCTTTAAAATAAAAATTGAAATAAACTCAAAATTTGCATTCAGGATACACAAATAGGCGATTACGACATACCGAAAGGTACCATGATTGTTCCATTGCAATGGGCTATTCATACAGATCCTTCGTACTGGCACGACCCGCTCTCGTTTAAACCCGAGAGATTTATTGCTGAGGACGGAAGTCTCATCAAGCCGAAAGCCTTTCTACCGTACCAAGCAGGTAAGTTTAAGGGAAACAAAATCAAAAACGGTTTGATCTCACACGATACTGAACATTGTTACTTTATACAATGATAGGTAAACGTATGTGCGTCGGTGATGAACTGTCAAGGATGACATTATTTTTATTCGGCGCAAGAATTCTTCATTCATTCGTTCTGTCCGTACCATCCGGCATGCGCCTCGATCTGGAAGGCGAGTGCGGAATTACCCTGGTTCCAAAACCACACCGCTTGATTTTTACACCACGAGAATAAGTTTACATATATCTGTAACGATATTGTTTTTATATGTGTGACATCATTATATACAACAAAATACATTTGAATTTCATGGAAATATTATACGTATGCTTTATTTTTTGTATATGAATAATATGCATAATTAACAATAAAAATAATTAATAATACCTTTTATTAACTCCTATTTTAAATATTAATTGTTATTTTTTAATGCTTAAATAATTTTAATGTTAATTATATCTATCTATCTAGTTTTATGTACACTATATGGCTGACTTCCATATGGATAGTACTTGTGACTATTTCTTTATATCCAATGTAAAATTAAGATTACATTTTTTTATAATATGACGTGTTACGCTTTGAATAATTGATTGTGATCTGGAAGCGGAGGGTAGACACTTGATTAAACAGCGAAGAGGAATTTTGCCAATTCTCAACCAAAAAGTAAGAAAATACTCATTCTCTGTTTAATATAGAAATTATTTCCAACATCTGCGAACTAAATCTTGTAAGACATTGATGGTAAATTATCTACAGCATTGCTGACGATGAAAGGAAACCGAAACGTTCAGTAAGTTTATAGTCAATATTCAATGCAAAATTATTGGTAATATGTTATATGAATTACGCTTCAATTATCGCGCTATATTAATGCTCTCATTGTCCATTTATTTTATTATTATTTTTAACATTTTTTTATAATAATTACTTTTTTTTTACAGAAAATTAGAAAATTCTTTTTCAGAATTAAAGTATATATATTAATACGTGTCTGTGAGATAGAGTTTATGCCAAAAATGAAAAAAAATAGTTTAAATTGAGATCTTTACCATTTCTTATTCCAATATGGCGTCATTTGTTTGATTTAAAAGCTTTGCAATCTGTACTTACGAAATTGATCATAAACTAGAAGTTTATGAACGATACCCCAATAACGTAGAGTTCTTAGAATTAAACGTCTAATTAAAACGCTATTCTATTTATATACACGTTATATATACTATTTATATATATGCGTGAAATATTAATGTAATAATAAAGATGTATTAATGTGTCACATTTTATCGATAAAATAGCGATCTCGTCGGAATTCGAACTCTTTATTTTAGAATCCCCTTCACACACAATCTGGAACTGTAGTAACTCTACAGTTATTGGGATAGTAATATCACAAATTAAATTGTTAAATAATTGTACGCTGAACGAAGTTAAGAAACAAAATGCGCTTCGATTTTATATGTCTCTCAAGCAATATTAACGAGATCAATATAGCAAACGTTGCAGGATGTCAGATGTGTGCCGGTTTATAGCGTGATTGCGAACCACAGCAGTTAAATTTCGACATCGACAAATATCTCAGACCGTCGATATTAAAAAGGAACGCTTTTTATTAAAAACGTGCAGAGTGAAGTTGAGTCGCGAGAAAATGTCTACTCTATGGAAATGGAACGGCACTTATTTGCACGCACCTCGCTCGTATTTTACGCATTGGCGCATTTTTACCACCATGCGTTCTCAATATGAAGAGACAAACCCGTTAAAATGTCAACCACGATCATGGGCTTTGAAAGATGATTTTACATAAACCGCGCCGCCCCTTCGCTTAATTCGCTCTTTCTTCGTGTCTCACTCTCTTTCACTCTTCTTTTTCTCATCGGATTCATGAAATTCCGTCAACGTTATGCAACATACATTTTTATCTCACAATGTAGCGACCTTGGGTGAACTATAAGCGCACCGTTCACCTACTGCCGAAATTGCGCGTTTCCTTTTACTATTCCTTGATTGTCGAAATTGATTGGAATTTTCTTATATTACTTTCTAGACATCAACATTGGTTATGTTTTCTGCTATTCTCTTGATGCACAAGAATATTATAGAAAAAAAGAAAACCAAAGTCCTAAGGGCAATAGCAAAATAAGCATAATATAGCATAGCAATCAAACTATCCAGCGACTATCCAGCATAAAGTGCCATATTGACTTACATAACATGCATTAGTTCTAGTCTTATATTAGCTACAGTGTACTATTCTAATTTTAAGAGTTTTAACATTTTCTCTAAAAGCAAGTAAGAAAAGGTCAAGATTCGAAATCGAAACGGATGATGAATGTATTGCTTCTTCCTTTCTCGACAATATATTCCATGCATTTTTAATATTATTATGGAATTGCAGTGTGAACACAATCGCGCAGTGAACACAAAATTACACAATATACATAAAACAGCACTATAAGGAATTATTAATTTTATTTATATATTATATTATATATTATATATATATTTATATTATATATTTATATATTTTTTTGCCATGTCAAATTTATTAATCTAATTTAGCTTACATCGTATAACAAGTTAAACGACATTTTTTATATCAATGACACATGAGAATAAATTAATAACTTTTTACTAAGAAATATTACAAATGTTTTAAAATTTTTTTGGCGATTGTAATAATGTGTAATATAATAAATAATTAATACAATAGAAATTTGGAACAAATATAAATGGTATAAGTATAACTTACAACATGTACGTAAAATTGATGAACGAAACGAAACAATCAATCAATTCTTACATGGAACTTTTTGATAAATTATATTGCGATAGTCGAACTTCTATTGGGAAAAAGATGAAGAAATCCAAACGATCCGAGTTATAAAAAGACCCTGCTCTAACATACTTTCAACTTTGTGCTAATAAAAAAAAAGAAAATAAACCACAAAACGCCTCTTCCTGCTTCATTGAGCCAAGCCTTGAAGCAACGGTTCTTCACAAACTTTCTGTCTTTACTGTGGCAGGCCAGTTGGCACTCGACCGACTCTTCGGCGAGAAAAGGCCACGAAGTTATATGCCGAAGCGCGAAGTAAAAGGGCCCTTACTGGGGCAGCAAGCGCCACGTGTCGCGATTGCACACCTGGAACACCAATGCACTTTTATAGTACGATATTGCAGGAAATGCGTTATCAATGCACCGTCCCTGGGACGTACTGGTGTGAGCTGACCTTACGTAACTTGTATGCGGTTTGGGGCCACTTGACTCTCGTGTCATTAACCTTACCGGCGTAATGTACTCAGTGATGATATTTCGTTAGAAACCCAGAACGCGCGAGTTTCTCTTATGTAAGCGCGCGCCAACTGTTTGTCCCTCGTTCTGCGATGCCACATGAATCTTGCATATCGTACGAGACAATACGCGGAATTATTGACAGAGAGAAGCAGTAAATGATTACTCTAACAGACTTCCAAATTTTTCTTATTCTTCAAATTATAATATTTTTTCAAAAATTCCAATAATTATTTTAAACGTGAAATTTTAAACGTGAAAATATCGAATTAATGATTCTAGTTGACAATTGCAATTAAGTTATAATAAACCATTAATTTTTACGACTTTCTTTTTAATCTGCACCCAGTTAAAGTAATTAATGAGATTGGAGCTATTCGTGAATGACTGTACGAATTGAAAAGTGTCTTACCAAATACGAGGCTGAACGGATCAGTGGAAGAGAAAGCTAGGCCCAGCTCAATACTCTTTCGTAGGCTCCAAGCAGAAGTCCTCGAAGAATTGAGTAGTGGCAGGAAGGGATGAGCGCGCGATCAGAGAACCGAAGGCCGATGATGCATGCAGCTGAAGAACCATAAATTTTTTTTACTCATCCTTAAGAATCCGGTTTCCAAGACTGCAATTTCCAATAAAGTTTTTCGCGGTTTTTTCGATAAAGAATTCGATTCCAAGAATTTCTTGAAATATTCGGCTGATGAACATTCGATTCGTCATTACAAATGTATGTTTCCTTGATACATATCTTTATAGCGAAATCTTTTTAGCGATATTTCTATACATTTTAAATATATTGTTATTTTGTTGTATACTGTTATTTTGTTGCCAAATAATGAAATAATCTGAATATACTCAAAGAATTATTATCTTGTGCTGTAATTTTTGAAAATTTGCTTATGAAATCTTTTCAAAATCTTTTCGAAATGAACATCAATTCTGATTGAATTTTTTAAGATGAATAATATTATTTATTAATAAGAATAATAATATTTATTAACTTATTTATTAATAAGAATAATAATATTTATTAACTTATTTATTAATAAGAATAATAATATTTTTAATGATTGTTGTGATAGGGATGAATAAATCGAACGATCATTTCAATTATACAACATCTTTATTGTGTACAAGATTTATTGTGTAAAAGAAAGAAGAAAGAACAAACGTTTTTTGCTGTCGATAGGTGAACACAATACGGCATTCATGCATGCTAACATAAGACTAATTAACGCTCTATATCGGATACTTAAGTGAGGGAGCTTTGCGCGCGCGGCATCGACCCCGTGGAAGCGGGGTCCATCAGTCGTCGAGTACGCTTAAATTTAAGAATAAGGGTACGCATTTTGGACTCGAGCTTCTAATCTTAGGAACGAGATCGGAACCGTTACTGCGCGGCTCCTCGCCGATTTTAGGATGCACAGCCTAAGATATCTTTGGGAAATCGGATTGAACGACGTCACAATGATTCATCGACCGTACATCCCGGGTCTCTTAGATTCACAGCCTCAGTCCGCGCTCGCACCCGAGCTGTGTGGCAATAAATCTAATCGGTCTGATCGACATTCATTCTAGCATTTCCAAACGTTCATCGCACTGCGCGATCATCGAATAGCAGATGTCGCAACAAAATCTCAAAACGAATCTCACAACGACGACTTTCACGAAAATTGCTTACGGGCTTAGGCCTGCCTGGGTGACCAATTCGTGGATCAACCGATTTCGAAGCATCGATTTTATATCCTATTGCTAGAAAAATCGTTAGAAAAGTCAACGCGATATTGGCACGTGGTGGCGTCGATCAGCTTTGTATTTAACATTAAAATCATTCAACGTATACGTGACCATCAAACGTATATGCTGACAATCAAAATTATCATATTTATTTACAAAAATATACTGTCTTTTTTTCTCTTTCTCTTTCTCTCGCTTACTGTCTTCTTATCTTAATAATGAATTGCTATTATTATTGTGAACGAAAGAGGAGCCTCGGATAATGAGCTGCTATCCTCGTTCGTTCACGGAGATCTATGGCGAATCGACGGCATCGAATCAATCGGCCGTTTGGAAGACCGGCCGGTGTTATTTAATCGCGTTTGATGTCGTTAACGTCATTAACGTCGTTAAGCTCTCGACGAGACATTCTGGCGAGAATCACGATTTAGTATAGTACAGCAAGATTGGCGTTATTCATTAAGCACGAAAGGTTGCATTTGAAATCGTTAATATCATAAAGATAATTCTCAACATGCGAAATATCCCGTTGAGAGCCACGACTTAGCACAATAAAAAAATAAGTAAAATTGACAGTAAGGTACGAAATCACTGTCGAAATTTTGTTCGAGATACGTCGGACGAATCTCGCTTGTCAATCTCGCCGATCTAAATTAAGCGCGAATAAATACGAATAAGGGTGAACGGGAACAAAGTAATATTAGGTATGGGAAAAAGTTCGTGACGTTTTTCCTATTAGATGGCATTAAAAACGCCACGAACTTTTTCCCATACCTAATATTTGCAGAGCAATAAATACTTATGAATGATTGAAGAATTGGAATAATGAGTTTGGTATGAAATGAGAGAGTAAGGAGAAAGGAGGAAGTAGCGAGAAATGTTGTGAAATAAGCTCCTTTGTACTCTAACAAATTAAGTAAATTAACTAATCTCTAAAAAAAAATTTCTTCTACATCAAAAAAACTAATCTACTATTATGGTCTCGGCGCTAGTATAAGATGACTATTTAAAATTTTTAACGGGATTGTGATAACGGTATCACAATTAGCAGTTCGATGATACTCACATTTTTACACGATTGACTATTTTCTTGATCAAATTTTTGATCAGCATGACATTATTTAATCTCGCATACGTGGTAAAAAAAATTTTGGTATGGCGTCGACGGTAAACGTCACGAATTAAAAAAATATAAAAAACAGAAAAAATTGTAAATAGAAATTGGATCAATAATAATAAATTAAATAAGATCCCTATTTTCAGTCAAAGCGGATCTTGGTATTTAATAATATTTATATATACGTTTTAGGCAAATTCATTTTTTAGTTCTATATACTGTACATTAATTCGAAATATAAAAAAGATTGTAAATTTATTAAAATCTGGATGTCATCGAAGATAAAAAAATGAAATTGTAAAAAGTATTTTATTAATAATAAAATGATGGATATAATACTAAAAAATGAAATAAAATTACATGAAATCTCGCCATACCAAAGTGACTTAAACGGAGTAATTAGGCATGTCGAGTATTGGATACACTCGAGAATCTAGCTTATATCTAACTTACATGATTCTTTTACATTAGTAGAATTATTCAGTAACTTTTACAATCTATCAATTTTTTTTTTTTTTTAAGAATCATTAATTTCAAATTATATTCATTAAATTGTACTTTAGATGATAGAGAACAATCGATTACGTTTTGAAAGAATTTCTAATTTCTAAGAATTAAAACAAGTTTTTTTTTTTGTAAACTTAAAATCCCTAAACTGAAAGCCGCTCATTTTTAAATTTAAAAAAACATCTACAAATTTTTTAAGGTAGGATAATGTCAAAATTTTCGCAAATATTTTATTTTACATAAAGATTTTGATGAAGCGCAATTTATCATTCTCTTATAATTAGTGTACGATTAAATAATCTTACGGATCTCCAGCTTGGCATGCGTGGATGGACCCCATAGCGTTAGCACGCGACTTGCAGATTCTCCTCTGCCTGTTCGCCTCTCCGGCAATAGGAACAAGTACCGTGCCCGTGCTTTAAAGTTCGTCGAGGTCTTAATGGCTGCCAATGTTACGCAAGGGTCCATTGACCGAGACTTCGTTGTTGTCGCAATCTGCCAAAAGCAGATCTCTCTGCAGCAAGCAAACTTTAAAGGATGTCGGTGATATTGTTACGCCAATGTTGCCTTCCAGGCTGGGCAATGGGGCTCCTTCAGGTAGGCTCAAGTTAAACATGTGCATTAGCGAACTGAAGAATAGGAAGATCTCCATGCGGGCCAACACCTCACCCAGGCACTTTCGTCTACCGACTCCAAAGGGCATGAAGAATTGTGGCTGTGACACTTTACCTTCGGCAGAGAGAAAACGGCTGGGTCGGAAGGCTTCCGGCTCGTCCCAGAGTTCAGGATCCATATGCACCGCATACAACAACGATACCACGCTGGTACCGGCTGGTATCATATAGTCATTTAACATCACATCCCTGCAACAATAATTACACTGTTGAAAAATTTGTATATTTTTGTGAAAAAAATCTACGAATTAAGGTGTAAAGTAATGAACGCATTATATAAATTTAAAATATGTTTCTTATATTAAATGAACTTAGTAAATATAAAATGTAAATGTTATTGAAATGATTTAAAAATATATTAAGGCAACACAATTTGCATATATTTATTAAATATGTTAAAATAAGAGTTACAAAATAAGAGTACTGATTTTCTATAACAAGAGGATGATAACGTCTCGGCATGATAACGTGTTATGGCTTCTACATACTAGACATAGAAACGCTTACTGCGCGGCAAAATGCGATGATATGTTATACGTGCAAAGAAAAGCAGCCTTAATATGTAAAAGTTACATTAATATTTTATTAAAAATTTCTTTTAAATTCAATACATTTTTTCCAACTGTGATAATATTTTTAGAAGATTCCAACTGATGAAAATTAATCGATTAAAAATAATCGATAATAATTAGCTCACTTTATTAGTAATTTTCTAAAAGAGGATACACAATACATATTTCACGCAAAAATTAATTTAATTGTTGTATTTAATATTTGATAATCATATATTTCAACAGTCATTAACTACACGAGATATTAACCAACTAATGAAGTTAACTTGGGTTTTTACACGCACACATATGCGTTCGTCGCTTTTTCTAGCCACGTTCTTCGCGAAGAAGTGAAACCTTGTCGCCCGTTTTGTTTCTAATGGCGACCGCTGCTTTCATGAACGATCATTGCTAACAAGTATTCTTAATGTATCGAATCCGATTCACCTGCTCTGACTCTGATAGGCTCTTTGTAAGAGAAACAGTTTTAAGGTCATTAACCTTAAACGCCTCGAACCAAAGGCGGGGCTGTCCGACCGAAAAGCAGACGAGGGGCCAGGCACCTTTTGCTTTCACTTTTGCTCGCCGAATATAATCGTCCAAAACGACTGTGCACGCGCGCGCGTGAGGTTCTGATATGCCAGACACGGAAAGCCGCCGAGGAAGAAGGCGAGGACGGTTGTGAAACCCGCTCTTAGCTCAGAAAGAAAGGGAAAGGGCCGGTCGTATAATGCGAAGAAATGGACGGTAAAGAGGATGCAAGAGCAATATGAGAGTAATAAATTAAAAATTAATTTACCGTGTAGTAGCGTGCATAGTACCAAGTGGTACAAGATTGGATCTGCGAAGAACTTCTAGAATTGTCGCCTCAGTGATCGGAAGAAATTGACGATCGTCCAATGAGGGTAATCTTGATCTTCCTACAATTTGATCCAATTCATCCTGTACTGCTTTTGCTGCTTCTGGATAATGCAACATGAAAATTATCGACCATTCCAGAGTATTCTTCACCGTTTCCATACCCGCGGAGAAGAGATCGCCCAGAACTTGTTGCATTTGACGAACTGTGTAAAGAAAAGAGCTCAATCAAAAAAGTTTTTGCGTTATACATAAATCGTTAAATTATATAAATATAATGTTATTAATATTATTTGTACAGAGAGAACTAGCATAATCCTTTGAAAAAAATCGATTTCTACTCACCATTATCTTTCCCCTCAAAAAGCTGATCTTCTCTATTTTCTTCCTCAGCTTTCTGAATTTCATACAGATAGGCATCGAGAATATCATTAATGTTATTGTTGTTATACGTTGCTTTATGCTCATTGATAACTTCTTGAAAGAATTCAGCCATTTCCGATCGATTTCTTTCGATTTTATGTTGGATGTTATTAATCCACGGACAGTGACGCAATATCGGTATATGATTCGCTAACGTCACTTTACCAAACAGTTTGAATCCTTCGTTAATGAGATTCATAAACCTCTCGAATTTCGGATCGCCATGGTAGAAACGTATTCCCATTATAACCGAGCAGATTACATTACTGATCGATACAGCGAGAGAGGACGTTAGGGTTGTGGGCGCTCCACGTCTCATTACCAATCTCTTAAGAAATATCTCGACTTCGTGCTAGATTAAAATATTACGATTGTTTATTTTACAAAAATTTGTATTAAATTTTTTGAAAAATTTTGTGAGCAAAATATTTTTATATATTTTCTTTGTATATAGAATATTTGTTTATATATTTTATTTGAATGGAGAAAAATGTATATTTTAATATATTTATATATTTACATATTTATTTATAATTTTATATATTTATATTACATTGTTGTTAAATTATAAATGACACATTTTAAAAATATCGCCCAAAGAAAAATTCTTCAATATTTATTTTAAAATTTTATAATAAAATTTTATATCTCTTATGTATATAAGATAAATCAATAAGATTAGACTTATTAATTTGATTTTAATACTCACCATGATCTTTGATTCCATATTTTTGGGGCTATAGAAGTTCATACCGAACTTTTTAAGATTATTATGAACAAATTTCCTCTGATCCTTCCACAGAGCACCTTCCGTATTAACGACACCTGCAACAGCAACGAAAGCGATGCTGAAACTCATACATGCGGCACGTTTTTCGCGAAATCATTTCCTTTTCACGGTATTAATCTGCCACAAATGATTGATTGTAACACGTCGAAACAGAAATTAGCATTAATCGGGGATCAACTGGAAACCCGCAATCCTTGGAAATGATAATTCAGAAAATATAGAAACAATCATGGTCATGACCAGCTAATCAAATGCGAGCATTTTATTAAACAAATTGACTACTGCGCATCCTTCATGCGCCATCACTTATGTATGTATGCGTGATCACGGAAACAATCGCGGAAAAGAAATCACTCGTGAAGTTTTCTCCAAAATTGTATCTTAATTATTTTATTATCGCTAATTATTTCGCGCAACAGATTGAAAAAAGAAAGTTCCAATGTCAGTCGGCATTGAGAATAATCGAACGCGTGGCACGAAAGACGAGCAAGTCGGCAGAGTGCTTTAACCCGTCTCGATGATACGAGAGCTAAAGTCGTGAGATAAAGTGTATTATCAAAATTTGCTGTGCCTGACACTTACCGTATCCATCGATGATGTTCATGAAGTCGTTACGTGGTCTGCCAGTAAACTCCTCACGTCGAAATGAATCGCGTATGATGAGATAATCGCTGATAACGACGGTCAACTCGGAACCGATGTTAACGCTAAATATTCCACCGTACTTCTTGGCCAGCTCATTGAAATGCAGGTGTACAGCTCCTTTGATGAAGGGTATGTAGCCACAAAACGGCAGTCCCCATGGACCAGGAGGTAATTTATATCTCAAGGTACGGTTATATTTCAAATATAGGAAATAGGTCACCAGTGTAACACTGACGAATATCAGAAGAGAGAAACAGACTTGAGTCTCACTGCCGCCCATTATATGCCAAAGCCATCGCCCGAATTGTTTTACCAGCATCTCGTACGAATCACGGATCACCGATTGATTAAA
>NW_017259228.1:45656-50305 GCF_001594045.1 Atta colombica | reverse complement strand
CACGAAGTTTCTATATTTAACTTTTCTCTTTCGCTTTCTTAGCCTCTTGATACAAAAAAAAGAATAGAGTTCCGCCGTTTGTTCAAATATATTATGTCCATTCGACTCTGCGTCTTTATGTCTAATGAAGTCGCGACTACTGCAGTCGTAAAATAAATAAGCGATGTCTCCGCAAGAAAGAAAGGATAAATTATGAGAGGAACTCCTCACCGTGCAATCCTAGGAAAGTGGGGGTTTTAAAACTGATGACAATGAATAGTTTCAAGGCAAAGGTAGGGAAAAAAGGAAAATAAGAGGAAGGAACTAACTTAGAAGAGAAGGAGAAGAAAAGAAAGAGAGAGGGAAAAAAGTCGGTCACCGCCCCAGCCGAATTCGTTGCCCGCAACGTCGAAGTGAACGAGCTACGGAAGGATTGAGTATACTCATATACCTTCTTGTCCTTGCCTGTTTATATAGTGACTCATGTGTGCTGCGGCCCCCCAACTGTACAACTTTACAAGTCCCTTGGAGGGGTAACCAAATGACAGAGAAAGAAAGAGAGAGAGAGAGAAAGAGAGAGAAGAATACTGTCGGCGGTGGGGTCGAATCAAGTGGGGCGCCTACATTTACGGGGTGATGAGCATTTCCGTCTGGGGTTTTGAAGGCGGACCCCAAGAAACTTGGGCCTCGTTGGCTAAAGAATCGGAGGACTTAAGGCAATGGTGGGGACCGCAAAAGCGGCCCCCCCGCAAATATTACTGGTTGGTGGTTGGTGGGAGATACCGGCTCAACCAACGAGCCGGTGGCGACTTCATTCACCGTACTACGTAGACGTTTAACGCAACGTAACATGTTGCGTCTCAACGATGCATCGTTTCGATTTGAAAAATATGATGAACACCGTATGATGTAGATATATAAAAAATCATTTATTTAAACATGATCAAATGTATTAGAATCGCATGTTGTATTGAATATAAACACATTGCTAATACAATACTACTTGAACATTTAATCATTAAGTTAAAATTTATTTAATAATTTATTCAAATCGCACGCAAGATAGTAGCTGCATAAAATAACTAATAATAATAAAACATATAACGTGCGTTATTATTGAACTTTTGTTGAATAGTGATAAACACATAAATTTTTATAAAATTTTAGATAATTTAAACATAACCACATAATGATAAATAGATACAGATATTTTTATAAAATCTCTATTTTTTTATAGATAGCATTGCAGACATTATGATACTTTATCTTGTTTTATATAAGTAACCTAAAATAAAGAAAACTGACTTAGAAATTAAAAATATTTTACTATCCTATACATAAATCTTGATTCTAAATACATAAATAATAATCATTTAACTTATAACAGTTTGTTCTTAATTTAATTTAAAAACTTAATTATAAAGTATATATTTAATTTAGAAAATATCGATAGATATGCAATTTTTTGAACAAAGATAAAACAAATTTTTCAATTACAAATTTAATAGTAAATTATTGATTTATCTTATTTTATTAGTATATCTAACAATTTAAATAATCTGAAGCAATACCAATTAATATAACTATTTGTTTTGCATGATATATTATTTAAAATTATGTTAATATATTGTTAATTATACCGTGAAATATTGACAATTTGAATTATTACAGTAATTGATGAATTAAATATATATTAAATATATTACATAAATAAATATTACCTTAATATATGCTATGATATACTTGAAGTATCGAGTTAGAAGCGAAAGTGAAGAATCGGCTCACGATAAAACGCATATTCAACATTGATGGTAAATAAGTGACAGGCGTCATCACAAGCAATTTATCGCGATTGAAAATATTACTTCGCTCATGGATACGCTGACGTGAATATATTTTGACTGCCCAGCATGCGCAGATTACACTTCGCAATGCGTGCCGCGCGAAGAAATAACGGGCAGTCTCATAATCGACCGCTTGCATCATAATTCGCGAATTGTGTCGATCGATGACTTTGCACCGACACGTTGCGCTCTTATCAAATCTTCGGGGTCATTTGGTCAGATGCGTCGCAGTCGAGATTTCGGACAGTCATAATTCACAACAGTCGGTACGTGTAAACTTAATTAATCTCAGCTCAATCGCAAACGCACTCATTCTGCGCGCCTATATTCGTAAACTTAATGTAAAGTCCGTAATTACGCAAACCATTCGTGGCGGCGAGATCTCACGGCTTTCTTAAACAGCCAATAATTTGTATCGCTAACGAAGTATTATAAAACTATTAACAATTAATATTTCACAGTAATTAGCTACTAATTACAAGGAAAGAACGATTTTGCTGAAGTATCTAAATTTAATTAGATCTAAATTTAAAAATAATTTTGTTGTTCATTAAATCATTAAAATAAGTATGTCACTTTGCATTTAGTTATAATATATTTTGATTTTAATTTATAAAAAAATGTGATATATATACAATTTTATGAACAAAATAAGAAGAACTATATAATTTTTTGAACAAAATAAGACATTAAGATCATAACATATATTAAGGTAATATTTATATGTAATATAATTAATATATATTTAATTCATCAATTATTGTAATAATTTGTCAACGTTTCCTATTATAATTAACAATATTTTAATATTTATATATCTGTAGGATATTTCAATAAATTAATTATTTAATCGAATTAATTATTTAATACTGAATTTATATATTGTTCAAATTTCTGAATTTTTTTATTCTCTATATAATTCAACCATATTCACGTATCATTCCTATAAGGAGGGAAGGAGAAGACATTTCTTTTTTTAGTCTGAAAAATAATCGATCGATGCTTGCATTGATGTTTCCCGATATGAATTTTCCGCGACAGTACTCCGATTCGGGCGCGAGCTGTTCGTCATACGATAAACCTGCATTTCAGGTCATCGACTTGCTTCTATACCTGTTACTGATAGCAGCACTCGTTCTGTGTGTTCACTGGTACTTAAAATTCAAAGTCTAATTAATCTGTCATAAGGATTTATTTAATGTATCGGTAGAACGTACCTACTGTATAGACTCATTGCAGATATTATAAATTTCAGTGCGAATACAATATTCTGATAATTACATTAATAGCAGATAAATATATCATTAATATAAATATATAATTAATATACAATTAATAAGATTTGAAATTTGACGACACACATAACATTGAATTCTTTAACAATTCGATATAATGTTTATCGATGAGTTGATGAGTTGAAGATAAATTTTTATGTTGCTCGCATGTAAAATTAACGTACTTTGACTCCTATATGGACATATTTATTCTTTAGTGGCCTGTCTAAACGGAAATCATATTCGCATAAATGATATCCGAACTCATGCGCTCAGTATAGAATTTGCAGTATAGAATTTTATCAGTAAAATAACTCATAAAAAATAACGGTTCCTTTTCTCTCTGTAATTTCTTAGAAATTTCATGAGGATAATAGGCGAGGATTATTAGGCGATGTAAAAAAGTTGCCATCATGCAAAAAATAATAGTTCGATATTTATCAATATTCATAGTTGATTCTTATTTTAAAATCGTTTTAACCCTTTGAAGCACGATGTTATATTTATGTAACACCTATTAAAAAATGAAAATATTATATTTCTTCCGATTTTTTGCAACTATTATCTCAAGTAAAAATGTTAAAATTAGTAATTAGAAAGGTCAAAAAATATTTTAAATTTTTAAATGGTTTACTCAAGGTAATTCAAAATAATAGTGTAATAAATCTTTAATTTGTGTAATATGTTTATTCTCATTTGATAATGAACATCCTAAGGAGGGATAGGGTCTACTACTCATGAAGTTTCCGTAACAATGGATTTTTCCGGAATGAAGTTAGCCTAATCCAATCGGGGGGATCTAAACATATATCTACTGTTATATAGTTAATGCCGGATTCGAACAGAGCTGGTGATTAAAGATCTGAATCACCAGATGGAGCCATTTTTCGGCTCCTTAACGAAAAATCGCGTGTGGGCGCAAGTGGGATTGAA
Organism: Atta colombica; assembly: GCF_001594045.1. Lineage (NCBI taxonomy): Eukaryota > Metazoa > Arthropoda > Insecta > Hymenoptera > Formicidae > Atta > Atta colombica. The sequence continues at coordinate 46,275 of NW_017259228.1, read as the reverse complement.
CTCGGATCTACAGACCGCGAGTCAACTGAACCGAGTGACAAGCTACTTGATATCTCTTCTAAAGATTTGTACACGATCTCATATATCCGTAATCTACCAAGTCATCTGGTCTCTTGGATTGCTACTATGTTCAGTTTATATTTTCTCACTTGCTCTAATAAGGCTTTAACTGCCCTCGGTTTATATAAAGAGATTGTACATTTAATGATCCAATAGCACAGTCCGTAATTCGTTTGCATGGTCATCGCCGTACATCTAGTCTAATCCGAGTATATCCAGTCTTTTCACTTCAGAAGAAGACTATTTCAATAGTATGTTAGTTTTATATGTATTTCTTGAAACATGTATTTGTAAAATATATAATACATTCAGGAAACATATATATATATGAAACCCCTGTGGAGATTTGTCAGTGACCTCCAACAAGCGCATTGTTACGGAGTTAGGCTAACAACTCATCCCCTTAATTCTTAACCGGGCACGTCGCGATTTTTCAGAAAAATAAATTTTACTCTTAGTGCCGCGATGCCTCAAAAGAAAATCTTGCTTATATAATTGTAATAATGCGAGATATTAAACCGTTCCCCACATTTTTTTTTACTTTTTACTCATATTAATG
>NW_017259228.1:40516-45556 GCF_001594045.1 Atta colombica | reverse complement strand
TCAATATATGTTTTAAAAGATTTATTTTATATCATTATTCTATAAAAACACTGTTATTTTCTTATATTTAATTATAAATTAATATATAGATCTTTATTTTTTAACAAATTTCTTAATTTTTATCTTATTTTTAATTTTTCTAGTTACATTTAATCAAACTTTTAATTTTATAAGAAAGTAGTAGATGCAAAATTTTTATATGTTTTATTATAAATATATTTTACTTGCTTTTATGATGATTTTCCAATTATTTATCCAATTATTATATAATTCCTAAATAATAAATTTGTGATGCGACACTCAGTGCCGCGCGCGCCCACTGACGTTTGGTCGGAAGATCCAGTTAAAAAGATTCAGATAAACCTGCATTCTCTCAAAAAAGGATAAAGTTTAACCTGAAACCTATCCTTTTTAAAGAGATGCGATTTACTTGAACCTTGCCCTTTTTGAGAAGATAAACTGTTAGCCCAGTGCTAATTTCGCACGATAACTGACAAATCTCCACATGGAATGTTTTATATATTGTATATATATTTTCTAAACATATTTTATGTTTTACAAATGTTCAAGAAATGTATTTAAAACAACATACTATTGAAACGATCTTCTCTGTATCAAGTTTAGAAGAAGGAACATTGAGAGAAAAATGTTTGGTATTTATAACTATAATTACATATCATTATAATTATGATTATTGGTGTAATAATAATAACAGTAAAGTGTATATAGTTGGCAACCTAAAATGACTATAATTATTATAGTTATTATAGTTATTATAAACCACAAAAAATAGTTGAAATTACCATAAAAATGATTCAAGTGACTATAATTTTATAGTTATATTTTGGGACAACCATAAAAAATATGAAATATAGTTGCTGACGGATTGAGCTACTGCGTGAAAATCAGTCATAGTTTTGGGCACACCGCAGGTTCGATTTCAGTTCCTTTATTTTCCCCCACCATGACATCATTAGGAAGATTAACATTGAAAATGTTCTCTAAATGAGTGAAATCTTTAAAAGAGTAAAAATGCAGTCATATTTTCGGAGAAATATCTCTCTTCTTGAAAAAGAGTGACAATTTTCACTGTTTTTTTTATTTTGAAAACAAAATCTAAAAAATTATCAAATTAAAATTGTAGATTCAAAATGGCAGGTCCAAAATGATTCGAATTTCCATGAAACTTGTACTCGATGATTTGTGACTAATCCCTAATTATAAAGCTGAATAAAAAAAAATTTTATTACAAAAATTAGATTTTATTTTGCTAATATGATTCTGTGAGCGGTATTTATAGTTCTTATTTTAAAACGGTTTTAAGTAATATCTTAATTGCTAATATAATTCTCTGATTGGTTTAAGTCGTTTATGACATCTTCAAGATTATAGACTTAAAGAGGGTCTTAAAACTCTTAAATAAGAATCGACTATAAATACCAGAAATCTTTCATTAAAACGAGGGTTTCATGAGAAGGAAATGTGATAAAAAGGTAAAGAAAGAAGTTAAATAATTAATCTGAGCATTTCAGAGATAGCGATTGGAAAACAGATCGTTTTTTCTTCAATTTCATAAATTTTTTTTTATGAAATAACATGAAATATCAGAATACCATATCGATTATATAAATAGCTAAGGCGTGTTTATGTGTTCCTCACGTGTTGCAGAGTAATAGAACACGTGAACACGGGTGGACAGAAAAACAGTTTTAGGAATCCGATTATCTAACTAAAATTGATTTGTGATAGCCCTTCCAGTCAGATCACTTTATGCAACAGCAGATGGAATCATTTTCGTTACGCGTTTTGAACGAATGTAACGTGTTCGTTTCAGTTTACGACTCTGTCCGTCTCCAGCGGGTGATAAGTCGCTTAGACTCGCCAAAACTCGAGTCGTTGTCTACAAACGTGGAATTTCCACGGAATTAGCACTTTGCGCTAAAGCGATGTCAGCGTTAGTCTTACAAAAACGGTAGAGTCAAACTCGTATTTCAATGCGCGACAAAATATCTATCCTTTTCTCTTTCTGTAAAAATACGTCAAACATTTCCCATAAATTTCCGTAAATTTGCATTTATCATCTATTATATCTATTCTTTTTACGATTATTTATCTCTTCTTTGGAAATATCTTCGTATAATCTTTTTGCAAAATATTCATTCATATCCAATTTTACACATACACACACACACACACACACGCGCGCGCGCGCGCACATATAGATACACAGGATGTCAGGTAAAAACCATAACAATGTTTAAGGATACATTCATAAAATCATTTTTAAACAAAAATCCTAATCAAAATGTCGAGACTGTAATAGTTTTAGACTTAGAAGTATTTAAAGTGAGTAAATCATACTAAAGTTTCAGGTGTGATATAACACCCGATTACATCTTTACGCGCAAACTTTAAGCGATATGCTTCGTTAAATTTAAATTATAATTTAAAAACTATTATAACCTTGACATTTTGATATTAGGATTTTTGTTTCAAAATAATCTCAGGAATCTATTCTTAAACATTAGTACAGTCTTTACTGAATACCAGTATAGTATAAGTAAGTTTTTCAAAATCAATTTAAATATCTAATTTCAGGTAAACTCATATACATTCTACACAAATCTCTTATATGAAACAATTTTAATTTTAAAAAAATAATAAAATTTTGTCTTCAAAATAATGGGCGTCCAATAAAGATGAAATAGGCGGTTATTGATGCATTCATTGAATCTATTGTCCTTCTTGCTTGGGTATCCATAAGATTTATTTGGGCATGAAAGGGGTGCCGGAAAATTCGGATCATCCTTTGAACGTTCCAACGGGCATCCATGTGTCATGTAGATATGTATGTATGTATGTATGCCTTCCAACAGTGCAATGCAGTGATCATGTCATCTTTGTTTAACATTGGCAACAAAGATGTAACGATCCATTGTGTCATTTGTGTCACTTGTTACATATATATATTTATAATATATATTAATTAAACGTTTACTATGTTCTGGAAATTTTGTCGTTTTTATATAAATTATTTTGCGATAAAAGATAAAAAAAATTAAAACGTGCACATAGTTCTTTTAAAATTTTCCGCTTTGTCGATTAGTTGTGTAATTAACTCACACTGAATTTATCCGACGTCGTAATTGCGACGCAGGCGCGACTATCTCAATTTTTCGCACTTCGATAAGAGTTTCTCGCGGCATAACGTCACGCTGCACTCGAAATGCGTGCGAATCGGAGATTGCACTTCTTCGGTCATTGATCCAGAACATGGAGAATGTAACGTTTCTCTCTTCGTCATTTGCTCGATTCAGCGTAGGTCAATGAAAGAGGAACGCCGATATCGCGACAGCCACGCGTGTTTTGATTATCCTCGTAACTTCTTCGTGTCGATGAAGGACTCCACGTATGCATCCAGATAACCTTCGCAATCTTCAAAATTTATCATTTGAAACATGGATGAACTCATATTGCCTCTTAATTACTTAGCGGAGTGCAGAATGCGAATCAATCGTGCCGACATGTATGCTAATGCATTATTACTCGATATTGCATTGACTCATTTCTCTGGAAAACCCCACTCTCAAATAAAGTTATAGAATTTAAAGTAAGATGGAATTTAATTTTTTTCTCTTTTAATAGAATAAAAATTTTATTGATTGAATTGTTACATATATTGCTTAATATTTCAATTAGCTTTATTCTTTTCTGTAACATTAAGATGAGTAACTCCTTAAGCAGACTCCAAAGAAGGATATTTTAAAAAATCTAATATTAATTGTAATTAAATTTTATTTAAATAAACATTTTTTTAAATAATTGTTAATGAAACATATCATATTAACAATATTGTTAATAATTAACAATATTATTAATAAACAATATATTAATAAATATATTATATTTGTAAATAACTAATAGCACTTGAGGTGTAACATCACATGAGATCACAACAAAAATTATTACGAGATTTCAAATTACGAGATTTGCACATTTTAGATTTTTTTTTAAATTGCATTTTTCTACTAAATATATTTATAAATAATATCTGGATTCTAAAATAAAAAAAAATCACAACGTTTTCCTATACATATTAGTTGAAAAAAAATTATATTCACACTTATTATTTTTTCACAATTATTATTATTATTTCACAATTATTATTGTTACACTTAAAAGAGAGGTAATTCGTAATCATGCCCTTAATTAACTGAGACAAAATTTGGGATACGTTGTAAAGTGGGACAAAGAGTTAAAATTTAAAACTATTCCTCTTAATTTGGAACAGTTAGTCACTACGTTATACGTGTATGCAGTTGAGACAGTGTTGCCATTTTTAGTACAAATATATTTTTTAATTATATTTTGATCTATTTCAGTATGTTATTACAAAATGCCTTAAATCTATTATTTTCAGAACTTGATTCAAAAAACGTTTTAAGCGGATAGCAATTGTTAAGCAATTTCCTAATTGCGTTAATTTGAAAACTCCTAATTTAGAGTAGAAATTATTACCAGCAAAAAAAATTATATAAAAAATTATATAAAAAAAAAATTGTCACATCTTAAAGAATCTGAACAATTTTTTGGGTAGAAGTACAATAGGTAGAAGTTCAATAAAAATAGAAAATGAAATTGTTTTCTCAAAATTATTCAAATTTATTACAACAATATTATCTCTATCTCATAGTAGTGCAACAATAAAACGTATTTTTCCTAATCTTAATCTGATAAAAACTAAACTTAGAAATAGATTGATACAATTATGTAGTGCATGCCAAAGAAATTTTAAACAATACAGAGTGCTGTATATGGGAACCTTCACAAGAATTATTAAAAGGCATACTTTCACAAATAACAATAAAAATGATTATGATATTAGAGTTTAGAGATATTAAAATAGTTTGTATACCTAATAACAGACAATATGAATGTGATTAATGTAATCTAAATCTTTATTTTATTTTAAGAGGTTACCGTCTGTTGCAATATATTAATATTATGTTTTCATTTTATTTTAAAAGACTATCTTCTATT
>NW_017259228.1:39338-40416 GCF_001594045.1 Atta colombica | reverse complement strand
GCGTGTATATGATATGTGTGTGTAATAAAAAGCTCTTTTTATAAGCTAAAGAAACATTTAAACTTTATTTCACCGAAATTATAATGTTATTAACTATATTAACAATATTATTTTTTATTATTAAATAATATTATTAACTATATTAAAATGTAAATCAAATTATAAATAAAATACATATTTATACAAATTGAAATATGTATGTACATATATAGGTACATATTTAAATCAATAATATATATTTATATCTGTACCTATTTTATTTCATATTTTATTTCTTTTTTTTTTAGTACATTTTTTAGTACATTTATGACTCTAATGTACTAGATGTTACATTTTGTTATCAGGTCAGTACGTTTTAAATTTTCGCAGCAACTGAACTGCGCTAAGATGATTTTCGCCATTTATACGGCACTATGACCATTTTTTCAAAATGGTTTCTAAAAGGTTTCAAAAAGGCGGAAAAGACTCAGATATTTCGAACGCAGCCTTTGCAGCCTTCGATGCCTTGGATAAATCATCTTGTTAAGATTCCAATTTTTCAATAAACAAAATAATAACGTGCGTCTGTGACACAATTATTTTCTGAAGAATTGAATCGTGGAACTATAACATACATGAATAAATTCAGCATTCGCTCTTTAATTTTTGAAAAATTGTTTTAATTTTGCAGCTCTAAATGAGTGGAAGTGGGGGAGTAAGTTAAAAAATTTTATTTTTTTTAAAAAGGGAATACACTATTATACAGAGTATAAAATACTATAAAACTTTTATATAAATCATTTTTTCATATGCAACATATGTAGTTTCGAAGATATTCGCTAAAAACGAAAAAATTTCCATTTTTGAGGAGATTTCACTCCATAAACCTTGAGATACAGTTATAAAAAAGTATAAATTTAATATTTTTTTAATGTTCTACATACATATCCAAAGTCCATTAAAATCGGTGAGGGGCGACGATTTAGAATTGTGCCAAGTGTGGAGTAGCGAGGCAAGGACGGACGGACAACAAAAAAAAGAGTCTCGTGGTTGCATGAAAACTGTTGCATATATATTTTTATTTTTTATATATATATTT
>NW_017259228.1:38204-39297 GCF_001594045.1 Atta colombica | reverse complement strand
TTTCATATATAGTATATATATTTTATGTGATATAAATATTTTATATATAAAATTTATGTAATCATGCAAAACAGCCGTACTATTTAACAAAATTGGAATCATTGTAGAACATAGATAAGTTTTTAATCTCCTAAGAATCGAAAAAGATCTTTACAAAAATGATAAAGCTCCTGCTTACAGTCCCGGCAACATTCTGCACTGCGGAAAGATCTTTTTCGGCTCTTAAGAGATTAAAAATTTATTTACGTTTTATAATGCTTCCAATTTTGTTAAATACACTATTCTGCATATTCATTCAGACATCGTAAAATCATAATTTAGAAGCTATAATGGATGAATTTATAAACAGAAACAAAATCCGTAATTCCACATTTGCGTGTTCTACATGATTACATATATTATATATATAAAATATATATTCTATATATGAAAAATATATGTAACAAATATATAAAAAATAAAAATATATGTGCAGCAGTTTTCAATGCAATCACAAGACTCTTTTTTTTTTATTGTCTGTCCGCCCTTCGCTAACTTTACACTTGGCATAATTCTCAGTCGACGTTCCTGTCAACCATACTATATGCCCATGTGAATTGACGCCCATGGTAAGGGACAGTTCCCTTGTAAGACAGGTCTGAAGCCAGGTTTTACATTTCGACCGATTTTGCTTATGTCATCTCTACTCCTTTTATTTCATAGCATTTAGGATATGGTCAATACGATGTTGCAAACGCTTTGAAATGTTTTTTAATTGGTCACTTTGTAAAATTCTTTCTTCTCATAGGTCCATCAAACGCTTCAAAGCATTTGTAGCAAGATTTGACCACAGCTTTAGATTGCGCGCGGAGACATAAAATGATCAAGTTTAGAAAGATATTAGCTGCAAATCGCATATGACACTGTAAGAACTTTGAAACATATTGCCCCGCGTTCACAAAGTTTTATTGTATTATTACTTATATTATTTAGATGTTAGAAAAACAAAAGTAACATTTCAAAATAGAACAAATATGTTAACTAAATCTGTAAACTGAAAAAAAATCTTAATTTAAAAAAAATTTTAATTAGTTTAAAAAATATAATTAGTTAA
>NW_017259228.1:5895-38146 GCF_001594045.1 Atta colombica | reverse complement strand
ATATATTTTAAATATATTTTAAAATATTACTTTTGATTTTATATTTATATAAAACATGCAAATAATATTAATAATAATAATCAAACTCTGTAAACAATGGGGCATGTTTCAAAGTCCAATAGCTATATAAAGCCTTATATTTATTTACAGCTAACATTTTCCTTAAACTCGACCGTTCTATGTCTCTGCGAGCAGTCTAAATGCTATAAAAAAAAAGGAGTAAATGACGGTAAAATCGGTCGAAATATACAATTCGGCTCCAATCTCGATCTAAGGAATGTATAGGTAAAGGAATCATGGGCGTAGAATTTTTTTTGGTGGAGGAAAGAGGTTCTATCAATCCAGGATACCATATGCCAATCGGAATGAGAATAAAAAAAAGGAAAATTTTACTATTGCACTAGAAAGACCGTTATCAATTTTGTTGTTGTGTCTACAACAATTTATAATGTTAATAAATTTTTTAAATTGAATTCAGTCGAATGAAATACTCTGAGTGCATACTACACCGTTCAGTACTACATCATTCTGAGCAGTTCAGCATTTAGTAAGTTTTGCATTTGATTGTATATTGTGTCAGATTCAAAAATATAGATCAAATAAAAAAGTGTAAAAGCTTATTAAACGCTCAATGAAAGTACTGAATGTATCAATTATAAATTCTGTTTTTCAGAACAAAAATCTTACGAAAATTTTCCTTATATATCGCACATTTTGTCAAACTAAAAAAAACTCTCGAACTAACAGAAGTATTAAAAATTACTTATATAGTCTTAATCCTCAGTCCTATTGCCTATGACTGAACGTGGTGACTTTTCTCTATGCCTATAGTGCGCACATTGATTGTATACAGTCGTAAGGGACTTACAGTTTATAATGTCGATTCTAAACGACGATTTTGTTTAAAGAAATGTACATGGCAAGGATACTCTCAGTGGTTTGCCATTGCCTGCTGAGAGGAACTATGAGTGCTCGAAAAACTTTTCATTCCACCTGAGATCGAACCTGGAATCTCATGTGCTGCCTGCTCATATTCCTTTATAATCTTATAACAAAAAAAAAATTTTTTATATAACTGCAAAAAACTCACACAAAATCAAAAGTAAAGTTATATGTTTTTTACAATTAAAAATGAAAGAAAGGAATTCATAAGAGTATATCGCTAATTGGATAATTCAAAAATATTCTCATTAGTAAAGCAGTGAAAAATTATTAGACCGACCGATGTGAAGATATTAGGTATATTAACGGGATCTCTCTTAAAATAAAATAATTAATAAAAAATTTCGGGGATAAGAGGTTTGAACCCTCAAATCCTCCCCCGATATGCCCATGTAAATAATGTAAGGAGGTGGATTTAGAGTTTTTCGCTATTGTTCTTTCCATGATTGTCAGGTCCCGAATATTGTTCGGCTAAAATTCGAAATTCAATTTCGACCGTGTAATGGTAATTATGTGAACACAAGGACTAAAGAAAGATTTAATTCAAGATTAATGTGTCAATATATATTTGAAGATCGATAACGCGAGTTCGATGCTTTAATATAATCTTTATTTTAATGAATTGAATTGAAAATTTCAATTCAATAAAATTAAAAAGATCAGTGTGTAAAACCCGATGTACTTATGTACAATCGCGATTACAAATTATTCGCAATAGATTCGATCGTGTTGAATACAAAATAATTCTAAAATTACGCTCGTTAGTTCTTTCCATGAGTTATCTAGATTTTGAGATTAATACAAGTATTATGCGATATATTCGTTTTTGTATTGTATCCTGGGAGGAGGAATCCGACGAGACTGGCCGTATCAACCAATGTGCCAATTCAGACTCCGAACCTGTGCCAGGCCATCAGCAGACCTCCAAAGGCTTGCCAGCCTTGATCATGACTTCTCTGAAATCGATCTCAATCACAGCTCGGGCTTGTCTATTATTTCTCGCCCGTGTACGAATGATCGTCTTATTTGATGGACTGCTGTGAGACTCAAGACGGCCTTCGGATGCCAAAACTCCTGTTGAATTGTACTCTCATGCTCCGTCTAATTAGCGGTCTCGTACTCTAGTTGCCATTCCTTATTATCAGGCTCCCGATCGAGATCTTTACTTAACGAGCGTTCAATTTCGTCTATTCATTCTCATTCGGGACATGTTGGATCTCCTCGAATTTGGCGATCTCTCTTCTTCTCCTTGTCAATGTTTATCGTTGTACATGTTAATAACTATCTCGCGACATTCTTCCCGATTTATCGACGTTATTTTCCTTTTCGCAATGCTAATATATCTGCAATTATCTTTACAACCGGAAGCCGGCCAATTACTGTCCAAAAAAAATTGCTTTAAAAAAAACAGGATTTCATTCGTACATTACGACCACTGTTGTACACTTCCTTTTTATTATTAAACCAACATAATGCAATCACAGATATTTTTTTATATTATCATAAATAAAATAAATATTCTTTTACCATATTTCTTTCCGCATAACTTAATATTGCATTATACAGTGCGTTATGCAAAAAAAAAGATAATAACGCTACAACATTGTTACACAAACGCGGGCATTTTAAATAGTGAAATTAGTGAATACTTCACTCGAACAAAAAAGCAATAATGGACATGTTTTGACACATTTGTGCAAGCATAGAGAAATTAGGCGGTGCAATGACGCATGGCAGTTTATTATTTCATTCAAAACGCGAGTCCTGATAAGCCAAATTTTTTTTCCATTGCACACTAAATATAAAATATACTTCTTTCTCATTTTTGAAAAAACTTATTTGGAGTTGAAATTTTTTATTTCATAAAAATGAAGATATTTTTTAAAATATAATATCTACAATTCAACATGATTATAAAAATTTCAAAATATTATTGATATCTTATCTTTTTATTACATTAGTTAGAAAGATCGGCGAAATTAATTAGAAGTATATCAGCGAAAGAAATCTAGTATCAATTAATTGAACAATGATATGATTCAATCTTAACGTGATTGCGATCGATGCGGATAAGTAGAGCGAGAATAGATTGGAAAATCAATCGTAATCTAATCTCTCCTTGTCGATAACGAGGAGGAAAAGAAAAAAAAATAAAAAGACAACGCATCACGTCCGTATCCCTTATATGACCATTCATAAAAGGTGAATGACCGCAATACAGACTTCTCCGGAGAAAATTGTCATGTCCCCTCTCTTTTATTTACTCAGAATGAACGCGAGTAGTATACTCGCAAACACTAGAACATGGTCGAAAATTAGAAACTTGTTCACATATAGTGCATGGAAAACGCAGCACCGGAAAAGAAAGAAAGGGAACGAAAGCGACGGAAATGATTCAGGATTTGTTTCGATAAAGAAGAGGAAGCGAATGGAATGGAGGCCGGAGATGAGTGGACGGTAATGACAACGAGGAACAGGACGAACGGAGAAACGCGGTCTACGCTCTGTCTGTGATCCAGTAACGAGGGTGAACGACCGTCCATGTGGAGGACGTGTTGACTGCTCCCTTCCCGTCCAAGAAACACCGCAGAAGGACGAGCATGGGGCGCTACTACGCGCGAGAAGCACGATCACGTCGCAGACGTGATTCGCGGCATGTTAAATCGGACATACGGCCGGACGTATGGTATGCGACCGAGGATTTCGTGCGATGGAAATCGGAGAGTTGGGCGACGCGATGTAGCGCAAAGCGCACACCTGGGTTTTCTCGAATTTCTCGCCGCACGGGAGCGACGACGTGACGAGTCATAAGACCTAGGTCGATATTCATAGTTTCTTCTTATTTCAAGACTGTCTTAAATAAATTGTCTTCAAATATTAATATTAATACGGCCGTGTGTGATTGGTTTATAACATCTTAAGGCTGTACTTAAGAAAACCTTAAATGTACTTAAAAAGACCAACTATGAATATGTCGGCTCTACAGATTCTCAAGTAAAAGAAGAAAGAAAGAAGACACCGTTAGACCTTTTTTTTGATCCGTTACATTTAGGACGGTACTTCAGGTATAATAAAATGCATGAATATCTATGCCAGTATTCATAGTCTGTTTTCATTTTAAGACCGTTTTAAAATGCTAATAATATAACCTTCTGATTGATATCTTAAAATTGTACTTAAGTTTCAAATATAAGATTCGATCTTAAATACAAGATTCGACTGTGAATACCGATCACAAAGCCAATGTCTTAAGACATTTCAAAACGGTTTAATAAAGACGTATTATAGTTTATAACATCTCAAGACTATATTTAAGATGATCTTAAATATAAAAACTATAAACCAACCTATCTCATTACGTTTCAAATAAGTCCTGAAAAATATGATGGATCAAACATATGATATTTAATTTTTTATTTGAGAAACTCTAACGAAGCCCGAAACGCGTCAAATTCAAGATTTGAAATCGAGACTTGGTTCTGTCTGCAGAATCTCGCAAAGAATTATGCATAAAACAAACTGAAACCTACTATTGCTCGAATCTTGATTTTATTAGAAATAGAATATACGAAATTTCTATTTCACGTATTCTCACGTATGTATTTTAAATTTGAAGTAGGTCGCAGCATCGCAGCGTGGAAGCTTCGTGCTCGGTCGTTGCCCTCCGCATGAAGCAGACGGCATTCAAATTGCAACAATTGATGAAAATTACGTTTGTGGGTTACGATTGATCCTAATTACGCTGGGGATCAAGCGTCTGTATTGCATGTAATTATTATTTACGTGTAATTTGGCTGCGGGACTAAAATTCGAAGTGGGGCACATCGAACAGGAAGACGTTGGGTCGTCGACTGCAATTGTCCCTCGCGGCTTTATTACATATGGAGAAAAAAGGAGATGGAAGGCGAGTAGGTTAATCTTCCTGCTCAGAATACCTTCCAGGCGGTGCTAATAAATGCTAATCCACTAATGAGGATTTACATAGCCGTGTTAGTCGCAACAATAGCATTGTTCTATTGCACGTCTTCGCTATTGCGAATTCCGAGCATTAGATGCATGCTGTGCAGGTCCATAATTCCTTGCACGTACCAATAAGTGCATCCAACATTCTTCTTCCTTAACGAATTCGTGGCGGTTAGCTTAATCGGCACTCTATATTAATAGAATTGAAATGCACGTAGCACTAGCCAGTGCTTTCTGATCACGTCTACTTTACCTTATGACGATACACAGGTCATTGACCGATTGATTTAATCAGTTAATTGATATCGGCACGTAAAGAGTATGCGCACTTGAATGGACCTTGGATAGCGATATTCACGTAACATCACGATTAGATAAAAAAGAGAAATTCACTGTTATGACATTAGATAAAAGATAGTGGATAACGGGCATTTAGATAAAAGATTAGACAAATATTAGGTGAGTCATCGGGTGAGAATCTGCAAGTTCAACTTTATTACTTTTTGTTCGATTATGAGAAGTTGCTTGATCATATTAGATTTTTAAAATCTTAAAAAGTGTATTTTGTAGCTTTTCCTTAAAAAAACTATAATTAATAAATTATAGAAAATTTACTACAATTAATGAAATTTGAATGACGATAACAAATTACCAGAGCTTTTACTTGAGATTAAGATAATGTTCTTCAAATTTTAATAGATAAAATGAAATATTTAATAACTAATAAATAAGATAACTTTAATAACTAAATAAATAAATAAGAATAACTAAGTAAAAAAAAACACCCGATCACAAATAAATCCGGTTTGAATTCCAAAATTGTTGTTGGACTTGTGGCATTTCCTGATTTCCTTCGCGCGTGACAACGTCGGCCGACTGCATAGGCCCCTGATAGAGTGTCTAACAAAATAAGAGGCCGATTAGAGCGTAGTACTTACTACCGTACGATCCACGGCGTGCTGTAATAGAAGGTGGTGCAGCCGTAAGAGGAAGAGGAGGAGGAGGAGGAGAAGATGGTTGGTGGTGGGATATATCTGGAATGTGTGTAAGGTAAGCGGCATCCGGGCAATGCCCTCGCATGTAAACAATCAGAAATTGCAGCCCCGGTTTCGAGGCGAGTAAGTGGGCACACCGCTCACGTGTGTCGCATTTACGTTTATACGGTCGATCGATCGGGCCGGTTATATTGGCCGGTTATATACGAGTGCCGGTACATATGCGTGCGCGTGTGTACGACTCGTGAACGCATACCAGACCGCCGCTCATTTATCACGCCGCGTTGCGCTAGCCTGATATCTCGGCCCGTGTACTGCTTGATCACGCGAGCTTCTAATTGGAGGGTTTCGCGCACGACGAACAATTATTGAGAGGTGGACGGCGCCGATACCTTTTTCCTAATCCCCTTCTCGCTATTCCTGGGAAAACACACCGCGCTTGTATCCGCGCCCGCTTCCGCGATAGCTTAGCGGTACGTACGCCGGTAATCCTGACGTTAGAGAAACTTAAGGTGAGATCGCCGCGACTTTTTCACTGTGGCGCGATAATGTGTAATTAGAGCAAAATAGCTCAATACTTTTCGCTATAAAGAAGTCCTATTAGTATTGCTTGATTTTGTCTTGTTAGTTTGAATAGAAGGAAGAGTAGAAGGAACGTACGCTAATTATTGCTTCTTATGTTATTGAATCTTATGTTATGTATCTTTGCTTACCTGGAACTCTCCTGAGAATAAAAAATGTTATACGCAAACATCATTTGTCTGTAAAGTACTAAACAATGCGAAAGGATAGCAATAGAAATAACATGATTTTAATCTATCAGAAATTGGATATACCGGAATATAAAGTTTCCGATAGATTGAAATCACATTATTTCTATCGCTGTCATGATTCCTTCACGTTGCTGGGACTTTATGTATAATATTAGAATCTAATATCTTTATATTATAAAAAAAGAACAATCTGTTATATTGAATTTAAACGTACAATCATAAACAGATTATTATTTTGTGTTGATTGATTTTGTATATTTAACATTTGAAAAGTTATAAGTATAAATATTATTATTGATCCTCGTATCTGCCTGTCTTCATAATTGAAAATCCTAAATGAATGAAAACTGAGGAACAGATTTTATTCACAAACACAATACGTTGTAATATGACACTACATATATATTATTTTAATGAAAACTTATACTCTGTGTGTGTGTGTGTGTGTGCGCGCGTGCGTGCGTGTGTGCGTGTGTGTGCGTGCGTGTGTGTGTGTGTGTGTGTGTGTGTGTGTGTGTGTGTGTGTGTGTGTGTGTGTGAGAGGGAGAAAGATTTTATAAAAGAGATCATATATAGTATGTATATAGTAGAACATCCGCTACAAGTTTACTAATAGTGCTCATTAGCTCGAAAAAGGAGAGAAAAGATTTTTATCACAAAAAAATAACGCGGATGCTTGTAAACGCGTTTATGCTTAGACGCGTATTTAATCTAGAGCCAAAAGATTTACTACCTCTCACTTACAGGAGCTCTATTTCTCGCATATTAAGACTCCCTATTTCTGTTGAGGAACTCAACTAGTTTTGATACGTGATATAATTAAACAGATGAATTTTGAAATTCGGTTTTTGCGTTACATTTATAATAACACTTATAATTTATAATGTAATTTTATCATATCTAAAAAATATTGTATATTTCAATTATTTAGATGTGATATCGTGACCTAAGGACTTTCGGTCGTCGAACTCGAACGCTTGATTGACGATAAATGAAAAAGCGTGTCGTATATCGCGCGCGTCTCATTACACCGTCAGCAACGTGTGGAATATTTTAAAACTAGATATAATCAGAATCATTAGGTGCATTGAAATGGAATAAGAAAATAGTGATTCCGTTTCTTTATAATAAATTTATAGTAACCATTAAAAATTGGAAAAACAAAGCTGATTACTTTAATGTAAAAACTGCTGCTGCAGTAAAGAATTCTGAACTATCTGTTAATTCCCGTGAAATCTCCAATAATGTAGAAATTAGTTTTCAGATATCCTAATCGTATATTGCCTTTCCAATTTCCGGATAAAAAAGGAATTTCAAATTTCTAGCTCTTTAACAAACAAACAAAATTTCCTACTAATTGCTCTTAATGTCTTTTTTTTTAATGCACTTGTCAATTTTTTGTCGGTTTCGAAAATAATGGTCTAGCAGGAGAAGAACAGATCTGATAGGATTTTCTTTAAAACAGCACTTTAGTAACAATTTTGGATGGCAGTAATCGATCTCAGATATTAGGCGGATCAACGATCTCTATGGACTACACTTACTAACGGAAGATTAACAATTGTGGTTCTAATACGTTATACATTTATAACTATGTGCACATATTTATAATTTCTTTATTGGTACGTGAAATAAAATTTATAAATAGTAGATTTTAATGGAAAATGTATTGAGAAAGCTTAAAAGCATAGAATCTAATAAAATTCATGATTAAAAAAGTGTAATGTAATAATAAAATTTTTCAATTTTGAGATAATTGTATTTATATATATAATTGTATTATATATTATAGCTGTAATTTTTTGTCAAAATTGTTAATTTGTCACATTATTTAAAAAAAATCATAAAATCATATTTGGTTTTTTAGCTGCAATTTTGAATTTGCTTTTTAAATTATGTCAAGTTGAGAACGATTATTTCATTTTAGTCCCTTCTATCGCATTTCACATAAAGTGCAAGCTCACGATGTGCGTATGCAGTGGAGTTTCTGTAAAGTACAGTGGAATTCCATACTATGCAGGACTGTGAGAAGTTAGCGAGATTCTCCCCATTTTTACATTAGACATAGAGCATTAAAAAAAAATAGCATGTATTGTATATAGAATGAGAACGTTTGCACAAACGCCAATGCAATATAATTTACTTTAACACTGAAAATTTTTACACACAACGTCATGTACATACATGGAAGAGGAAATGAAAAGGTTACTAAAGTTAAGAAAGTTCCATTGTATATCGAATACCTCGTAATGCATCATTCCCATAGTGACAAGTTCTAACGGCTAAAAATGGACTCAAGACGCTCAGATAGATTTGGATGAAAAATTCGTTGACCGTTATTCTTTCACTATGGTTGGACACTCATCCGTTAAAAATCGAGTCAAATCTCACTGAAAATATTGCTGAACATTATTATTGTATATATATATATTATTGTATATAGATGCATTTTCCGTCTTTTATCTTATCTTTTTAAATCCGCATAAAAATATATTCGTCATTCAATTATTAAAAATCATTAAAAAATCGGATTGAAATATGGATCTTTTGTCAAAAACATCGTTGCATATAAAATGTAGTTTATTTAAAAATCTTTGCACAAATGTATAAAAATGAATTATATGTATATCAAATTAGATATCACATATTTTATATTTATTTTCCAGGATTAATTCTTAAACGCCTCACTACGACGGAAATAACACATATGGTTGTTATGGCATATTCAGTATGTCAACAATAGTAAATGTATCTTTATTAATAAAAAAATTAATAAAAACGTTATAATAGAAAAAGTATTGAAAAAAGTCAGATATGTCATTCCAAAAAAGCATTTAAGGAGATATTAATTAATGTTATAATTTATAGAGAGTATATTTCATTTAATGTGCGATAATACGAAACAATCCATCAATTTTGACGTAAAAGGTGAATGACACCTCGATAATTCTTTGAAAAAAAGTCAGTTTATCAGAATATTTATCGGTCATCATTTAATGATGTAAAAGTATTATCAATTACATTCATCAGCTACATTTATTAGCTCAATCTTGATAATATTTATATTGAAGTATCGAGTTGTGGCCGAAATATATTTTAAATATTCTTAAATCCGAAAAATACTTAAGAATATCAGCCTGCTTTGTCGGACAAATTTGGCGAGGTTATCGCATTTACCTCTTCGATCAGTACGCAGCACTGCTTCCAATTGAAAGCGCATTATACGATAATCCGTTGACCGACATCATTTTTTGACGTGCTTTCTGTAAGGCAATAATAATTTATCATTCGTTCAAAGACATAAGGTTCGAAGATATAAATTGTCATATTACACAATTTGACACTTATCGATAAAATAAAGAAGATAACCTTCAAAATTTAAACTTAAAAAAGCAAGCATGATTATTTATTAACATAACATTTATCTTTTAATAAAAGTATACGTACGTATATATATATATATATATATATATATATATATATTATATATATATAATATAATATATGAGATAATTTTTTAATAATATATCTATACATACAAAATCTTCTGAACTTTAACTTTGTTCAATTTTATTTTAAAGAATATTAATCGTTAAAATTTGAGATTAAGAATAAAAAGTGATGTGTAACAGCAAATCTCAATTCCAATAAATCTTCGCAGCAAATAAATTAAATCGAAACTGCTCTGCAAATTATAGAGGATAACGTAATGCTTTAAAGATGTTAGTTAACTGAATTAAATATAAAAAAATCATTATATAAGTTTTATTTTCCTTCGAACAAAAAGATTTGCTGCTTGTGCAGGAAGGAGATTGAGAATAGCCTCACATTTTGCGTCGTTGCTTTGCTGTCTCTCCTGAGAGCAATAGATATAAGTCCTAAACACATAGCAGATATAGGGCCGCATATTTCCCAAAGATCTATTGGGTAAGAGGATGAATGAACTCGAGCCTCTATTCTTGAAAAGTATCGCAAACTAAGGAAATGCTATAGTATATAACGCATACTATAATATTTCTTTAGCTTTTTGTTTGCAATACTTTTCGAGAATGAGATCCCTGGTAACTGAGAAGCTTGAGACCTTCAGTCACCAGGGATTACTAACACAACCTTGACAACCGGCGCGGAATCGGAATCAAAGAATCTTTTGATCTACAGTGAGAGCAAAAAGTATTCGTACAAGAAAATTTGTTATAAAAAAAGTCTTATTTGTAAGAAAGTAAACATTAATTAAATTTTATACAATGAATACATTCTGTTCTAACATAAATAAATGAACTTCGCATATATTCCTGATTTTAGAAACTAAATTTCTTATCTGTACTTTTTGAGCATTCAAATAATACAATTTTTAATTTTCGCTTATTTTTCAAATGACATATTTTATCATATATCGTGTTATTGTGTATAATTAATACATCATTAATTTAACATTAATAATTAATCTTTTTGATATATATAATTTTATAGAGATAATTTTAATAAGAAACATACAGTGTCTATTTTATTCTTTAGGAATAAATTATTAATTAACCAACAAGAAATGATCGTCAATTAAATATAATGAATAATATTTACTTTTTAAAAATAAAATATTGTTTTTTAAATATTTTCTCTATACGAATATTTTTTACACTCACTGTAAGTGACGAATGGGTCCCTATTCTTGAAAAGACCCTTAAAGGGTCCATCCGCTTTCCCAATTATTATTACTACTAATACTACTACTATTGTTACTACTACTACTTTATTTTCCTTACAAAACGAATAATGCAATCTATTTAAAATTTTTATTAGTTATTATAAAGATGTTTAAGTTATAGTATATATATTGCATTTGTCATAAAAAGAGATGTTGATTGCATAATAATTATTAAATAGAATAATTGAATGGTAAAGTTTACGTATATATAAAAGCAATATTTGATAAACGAAACAACAAGTACGTGAATTGCCCCGTTAATAAACAGTATTGCAATAGATTCGATCAAAATGGTATTGATATGTTCAAAATTCGTTACTGAAAGGTCATCATGCTGTTGAAACAACTCGATAAACGCGACTGATTGTTACAATCGAACGAGGTGAATTGCGTAGGATCGAAATACAATGCCGTTTACAAATGCTATGTCACGTTATCGGCAAATCAAAGTACAAAGTGTAGGTGCAAAGGGGAGTTAGCGTACACTTTATCAAACTGATGTTCATTAAAATTTTAGTAAAGCAATTATTGTCGCGCCCGTGTGCGATTGACCCGGTGCAACGTTCTTTTTAACATGAAGAATAATGAATGATAACCCGACTAGCCTCAAAATTTTACCGCACAAGTTGAATGATATTTCATTTCAAAGACATGATTGAACTTTTTGATACAATCTCTTACAAAAAACTCAAACAATTTTCCATGTATAATCGATACACCAGCCACGATTGAGAAACATAAAGTTCACTCGAATTAGAAGTGTATTGACATTTGACTGATCAAATATGAATTATCTAAACCTATACAAATAAACCTATACAAAGTTGTCTTAATTGCTGCTTATTAATCTGTCAATGACATTTCAGATAGTGATTTATACTTACATGCAAAATAAGACATTGAAATACTGAATTTTAATAACTAGAGTGCTCATTATAATGCAGATAAAAAAATTGTTATTAGCAAAAAAGTGTTAATCAGAGATAATACATCATATCACTTTCATTTTTAATCAATTATTAAAGCGTTTTAGAAATTGAGACAAGCTAAAAGACAAGCAATAAAAATATCTTATACTTTCTATCAAAATCGTAAACACATGCAAAATAATAGACTCTATTATACGAGCAAGTTGTGAAATTTAATCGATCTCGGCTTGTGAGAAAAATATTCAAATAAATCAGACGCACGCGTAAGGCTGTTGTGATCAAGGCCATTGCGATCAATGATCCTTCTGCGAAGTGAATTAGCGAATGTCTCGATCATCGACTCATCATCAATTACAGTGTCTGTCTTTACGTGTTTTAATACACGTGTTGACCATCCATGACCTCATGTTCTAGCTAAACAATTTCGTCTATCTTATCGTCTGCTAATATTCATTTATAACACGCTTGCCGAAATACAAAATAAAATAAAATCTAAAAAAGAAAAAGTTGGTTTTAAAAAATTGCAGTTATATTTTTTATAATAACCAAACGACCTCGAAACTCCTATGAAATTCATACTTCTTCCGTTTTTACTACAATCTATAGTTGATAAAAAGAGGAAAAAGAAATAACAGTCCAACCTCCCAAAGATGACTTAGATTTATAAAATGTCTTTTAACAATAAGATATTTTTTATAATAGTTTCTGTAATGCCGAAGCGATAGAATATCTATTTTTTCTTTATATAGCAATTATTCGGAAAGCATTGATTCTATATAATCGACAATAGAGGATAGGTATAAATTATAATTGAAAAATAATAATCGCTTGCGGAAAAAGATTCTTAGAGTTATAAACAAAATTATTTTTCCTTTTTCTTGTTGT
Organism: Atta colombica; assembly: GCF_001594045.1. Classification (NCBI taxonomy): domain Eukaryota; kingdom Metazoa; phylum Arthropoda; class Insecta; order Hymenoptera; family Formicidae; genus Atta; species Atta colombica. Next base: position 24,957 of record NW_017259228.1, on the reverse strand, counting down.
GTTTCACCTCATATATTGTCAAGCATATGTTATAAATCAGGCAGAGGACAAGATAGACGAAATTGTTCAGATAAAACATACGAGATTACAAAGGTGTTCTAAACTTGACATGTATTCTAAAGACAGAAATTGCAGTCGTAATTGAACAATAAAATTAGAATTGTATATAGATTTACAAGATTCTTATTTCGAGTAGAGGATGTCAGATGTCCGGAATTTCCGGAAGAATTCCGAAATTCGGATCCTTGCTTTATATAAATCATTGTGACAATAAGTTTGTTCTTTTTAGCTGAACTTTTTAAATAGTTCATTTTTTCTCTTTTTCTCTTCAATATGGAGATAAAAAAAAGAAAGATGAACAGTGTAAGCAACGTTAATTAAAAAGAACAGACTTATTAAGAACAGACATTGTCTCGCATAGATTTTGTACATAGTAACAAAGTTGAGCGAGACAATATAATGATATTGATGACGTTACCGTCATCAACACTAAATTTTGGAAGTGAAATTTTCATTCTTAGAGAAAAATCCAAATTAAATGCGAGTCAATTTTCAATCTATGTGGAGAATAAATAATTTTACTTTTCGAAGAGAGAGACTGAAATTTCATTCTAATAAATGTTAAGTTTAACCTCCCTAATCTAAAAATTATTAGGTTCTTTCGACGTATTTTTGCACAAAACGAATATGACAGAAAAAAACATCGCTTTGTCTCACGAAGCGAGATCATTAACTTGATCATTAAAGTTGATTGAGTTAAGAAATTCATTCCTAAAAGAATGAAGTGAAGTTCACTCTTTGCTAGACTGGCGCAACTATCATTTTTTTTGGAATAAAATTTCACTTCCAAAAATTTAGATTGAACGAGTTACAGAATCACAACTCAGGTCGCGTATGCAGTAATTGAAATTTTTTGTCCCGAAAATACACAATTTTAACAAAATCCCAGGACTCATCTTATATTTTTATGATCGCAATCATCGACACTTACAAAAGATTTAATTAAAAATACGAAATTATAGCGATAGATTCATATAGCGTATTTACGAGCGCGTTCACAGCACTGTATTGTGTTTTGTGCGTTTTGGCATCACTACCATATTGCCCACTTATAGATTAAAAAAAATCGTGTCCATGGATTTAATTAAATCAAAATTACAGATTCACATTAATTACGAAGTCTCGTTCAGACATTTTATTACTTTTGAATAACTCCGATTGGTAATACATTAATAAAATTAGCTGTTTAATGATAAATACAAAATGTAGTTGAGTAGACTGACAAATTAAATAAATAATTAAATAATTTATCGAAAGAGTTCTTCTTTAAGTTATTTTCTGAATTTAATTTTGTTTAGAAATCTTGTTTAAAAATTAAGATATATAATTCTCTTAAAAAGTTTTTTTTCTAAATAATTCTAAAAAGATTTTAAAGTAAATTATCATATCCTAGTTTTTATCATTAAAACGTTTCAAAATTTGAAGGATTGCGTTCGATTAATATTGAAGAGTAATTTGTCCATAATTCTGATCTACCTAGGAGTTTCTTAAAGCGGGAAAAATTATTGCAACACGAGTGCACACAATTAAATGCAAATCAATTTACATATTTTCAGTATTAATAAATAAATAACTTAACTCTTTTAATTACATATTCTTTGTTCACGATAATTTCATAATGTTAAAAGGATTAAATTACAATATTTATTAACTGAAAATATGTAAACCGATTTGCACTCAATTGCATTGAACCTAGAAAAAAAAACATGACCAAAATACGTCCCCCTCGAAACTCTTCTACTTTTATTTAAAACATTTTTTATAATATCAAAAATAAATGAAATATTTCAGATGATCGATTTAAGTGGACCACCCTGTATATGAATGACGACAACAATTGGCCTCTATATTGCAGATATATAGCAGAGCTTTTCAACTTAGGCACGGCGGTATTTTACATTATGAAATCCCTCTTCCTTCTTCCTCCAATTAGATTTCTGACTTACAGAAGCGGATCACAGTACCATTGTACGGTAATGTGATCTCTTGAGATCAGAAACTTGAAGGAAATGGTAAAAGAAGGAAAAGGGATATCATAACATAAATTGAATATAGAACTGACTATGAATAATGGTCTTTAGAGCTCTATGAAAAAAAAATAAACAATTTTTGTCTCTTGCTTTTTTCTGTAAAATTGATAGTACTTAAGTAAAAAATTATTGAAAATCAATATTCGGCAATATTTAATAATTAACATCTTGATTAACTGTTACAAAAATTGCAAAATGATAAAGAACTTTTCGATTCAGTTTAGTTTGCTCTACAGCATACGAAATATTTGGCGATTATTCTAGGACATCCTGTAGATATTTCACTGAATATTTATTTAAATACGGCAAAATAAAATTTTATTCCTAACAAATAAATTAATTATTTTATTTCTTTAACAATTAATGAAATATATTTCAGAAACGTATATTTCGTCGTCACATCAAATTTTTTCATAATTAATAAATATCAAAAAAAACATCATGAGTTACATTTGCTTCGCAATGTAATTCTTCGATATTTTTCTCTCAATGCACGAGTATTTTTGAATGTCACCAAAAAGGCCCTACAATAGAAAAAAAATGATGCTTCAACAAAACTATTTAGTTGAAGTATTTTTTGACAGCAACTAAATATTTTATTTATACGTATAACAAAAAATTTAAGTGATCCTGCTCGATATTTTTTTCAAATATTTGTTTATTCCAACTAGACAGTACAGTATTTCAACTAGACAGTAGTATTGGTATAAACAAATATTTTTATTCAGTTCATTTTAAATTTTAAACATCAAAATAGTAACCTAGTGTTACACTATTACACTCGGAAAAAAAATGTTCTGTTCATAAATCAAAATTTTGCTGTAATATAATAAAATATTTGACTGAAATATACAAAAATGTTTTAGTTATACTAACTAAATTCTTTAATTAGTATAAATAAATATTTTTATTTACAAAATTAAAATGTGTATTGAATAGAAGCAATTAAATTTTTTATTGTATAATAAACATAATATTTGATTGTTATTGAAAAATGTCAATTTTGCTAATGATAATTAAATTTCTTTCTTAGTATAAAATTTTAGAAAAATGAAACAAGAAAATTTGGGTGAAACGGACACGTTAAAAATTAAAGATAACAAATAATGCAATGTTGCTCGCGGTAATATGTAATTTCGTTGAATGAACCTCGTTTTTCTCACTACGAAATATGGTCGCAATTCGTGTGAGTGAAAGATCCCTTCATTTCCTTCTTTTGATCGCTGTGAATGGTTGTGGCCCATCGCAATGTGGTCCAAAGGAATACTTCCGTGAGAATACATATGCACCGCGCTCACCATTTTTCTTTCGCAAACGAGATATATTTTCTTTGTGGCTCGTTCAAACAAAGTTCATGAAGGAGACGATATATTGTGAGCACGTGTACTACGTGCGCGTACGTAACAGTCGAGATAATGGCGGGTGAAGGACCGAGCAATACGTTGGATGGACTGCTTTGTCGGTCGTCTGTCACTGACCACTGCCAACGGGTCAATGAACTGATCCGTAACCGAAATTTTCGAGCCGCAATTCGTATGGGGCCCTCACATCGTTAGAGATTGTCCTTTTTCTCTTCTCTTCGATCATTAATCTCGAATGATTTATTCATTCAGGGATCAATGGAATTCTTTGCGATGCACCGGTGAATAAATGACTGAAAACTTTCGAAATACTTAGATATTTCGTGGATTCTAGGTAGAGTAATAAAGTCATTCGAAATTATCGTTTAGAGTATATAATAATAATAAAATTTTCTTCATTAATTGATGAAAACCATTCAAACGTTTTATAATAAAATTAATCAACTGATAGAAATTCATTGAGGATAATGTTTGTTATAAAAGAAAGAATTACGTTTAATATTAATAGTATTTCTACAAATTACAAATTTTTTCATTTTTTTTAAGATTCTACAGCGATTTCTTTTCAAGAACTATATTTCGTTTAGAATGTCAGTTGTGTAAGAAATGTTATCTACTGATTCCTTTTATCTTCACAAGATATTTCTAGTCCTTTCTATCGGTAGTATAGTCCTACTTTGCGGTTGTGCAATGTTTTTAATAATATTGAAACGAACCTTTCTAATATACTTTTTAAATTTCCATTATGATGATATATTCTTTTTCGGAATAACATTGTATAAAATTCTTAATTGTAAGCTTTCTCTCTTTCTGCGCCTATACCGTAATATTCAATAAGCACAAGTTTCGCGGTAATAAATTTCAAAAATTCGAAAGATAAAGATGCATAGATGTTTTTGTTTCAACTCAAATTGTTAAACAGCTGTTGCTATATTTATGCAAGAAAATATGCTTACGTCGACAATCATTTCTTTGTTCTTTGCACGTAGCGCATTACACCTGTCAATAATGGGTCAAGTTATGTAAGACATGTGTTTCGATTCGCATTATCGATGGTTATTGCAAATTGTCAAACTTACAGTTGATCGCTGACGTTGCGTATCAAAATCGCATCGACCAGCAATATATATACCCAAATCGCATTAACTGCATTCCTATAATCCTCTCTTAACGAAACATGAAATTGTCGCAACGATCAAATTGTTGCAACAATCATGCAACAAAACATGGCGAAATAATTGCAATGCCAATCATGATGCATTAAAAATTTGCCAGAATTTGGACGGAATATAGATTTTCAAAAAACTTTTGAATAGACATATTCTGTATTTCCAAAGGAATAGTCGTTTACTCAGTGGTTAGAGGTGGTTACTAGATGCTCGATAATTATATGTATAAATATCAAATGATTCTTCATTTTCATTTTAAACTTTTACTACTGAAATTCAATATTACACGAGCGATTGCATCATTATGCGATAATATCGGTTACCAATCTCAAAATGATCACGTTTAATTGTTTACAAATTTATGAGATAATATAGAATTGAGAAACCGAGAGATATTCTGAATCAAAAACTCATTGATCCGCTAAGTAATGCCGAAAACCAGTAATCATTGAACGCGATATTTAGGTAAAATAACGGCATCGCAACGATCTGGCTCGTAAACAAACTTCTCGATGACATATCATATATGTCTTTCCACTCTTATAATATATATTTATGCTATTATGAATACGCTATATTTGTACATACTATTCTCGGTTTTTTCTGTCGATATTGTGTAAAATTATAAAATACGAGCGACAAAAACACGGAGAGAACAATTTTGTTGAGATATCTAAAAATTGAAGTAGATATAGATCTGAAAATAATTTTGTTGAACTATCAAAATAATTACACAGAAATCCCAAGCATGTTGCAAAAAGTTTTGACATTCTAACAATCAATTTAATTTTACATAATTATTTTGATATTTCTAATAAAATTATTCTCAGATGTTGTAGCTAGCTAAATTTTTAGGTATACTTCAGTAAAACTGTCCTTTCAGAGGAGAAATGGCAAATCTCTCATAGTCCGAAGATCGACACGCAAAAATGTTTCTTTGTTCTCAGTAATGTAGATTATGTACAGGATGATTTTTAACATATTTTGTCACCCATCATGAGCAAGTAGAGTGAATCGAATTGAGTCGAAAAGTCCTCTATCATTTTGCACTTTTCGTAATAGTTAACAAAATATTAATTACTTATAAAATATACTTTTAATTACTTATAAAAATTGCTAAAAAATTACTAAAAATTATTGAATAATTTTTTACTCAAATACTTTATAGAAAAATTTATTTTCTTCTCATAAAGTTCTGAGAATTTTTTCAGAAATTTTTCAGAATTTTTTAATACCGTATTTTCTCATCTTGGTAAAAATAAGAAAATGCAGAACTAAAAAGTTGATAAAAAATTTTTAAAGTTCTAGAGAAGAAAATAAATGATTTTTGTCTCTTGCAGTTTTTGTGTAAAGTTGATAATATTTGAATAAAAAATTATTCAAGACCAATATTTGGCAATTTTTAGTAATTAATATTTCGTTAACTATTGCGTAAACTGCAAAATGGTAGATGACTTTTCGATTTAGTTCGATTCACTCTATCTATTCATGATGTGATGGGTGACGAAATATGTTAAAATCACCCTGTAGAATCATTTATCAGTCTTTGTTCATGTGTTGAGTCTTGAATAGGCAAATCAGCAGAGACCCAGATAATACTAATTAAAACGAAAGATATCTTTAAGACGATTTTATATTATCTGAATTCCTTTGTTTGCTTAAGGATCCATACGTAAACATGTATTGATAAATAATTCTATATCATTGCTGACAACTTGCAAATCATCATCAATAAGTATCTGTATTTCATTTTACTACTGAACCTGCTATTCTGTTTTCTTCACATCGGAGAGGTCTTACTGTTTAAGAACAAATAATTTCTGTATATTTTCGCAAACTTTGTCAATAATTCTGAACAAGATATATAGAAGAGTTTTGCGAGAAGTCGCAAAATGATGATACGTGATGAATAACGACGGTGCTTTCACACACGCATAGTTGATTATCATGAGGTGAACGACCGGCAAAGTGGCATAAATGCCGCACGCGGATCGGCTAGGAGTCACTGACGGGGCTTCGTCCTTCATTTATGAGCGACAAGTCTCGTAGCCGACTGACCGAAAGCTCCGAATTCGGCTGGCCGATCGCTGTCGACAACGACGAGAAGATACGCCTCGCGCACTTAATTCAGCGAGGTCGACGAACTTGCTTCTTGCAAAGGCCACCTTAGGGCGTCCGCTTCAGATCCGTCTCGAGGTGCATCGCACAACATTTTTCGGTACACTTTAACGCCCCGGAGAACACGCTCTCGCCGTATTACTCCCGATTCGAATCCCGCTACGGCTACAAATCGTTCGCTGGCCGACTGCCTCCGGAATCAATGGCGGAGGAAATCAAGCTTGAGAAACGTCAAAAAACGAGCTGCACGATGAAAAGTACATATGACTTGACATTCGTTACTTCGGGGAGTACCACGATAATATTTCCAACCCATCAATGCAGACCCGTTTACTTGGTCAAGAAATTGATAAAGAATGAAAGACGAGAAATGAAGATTTACATCGGGCGGCGCGTACAGAAGTCCAGTTTATCGATGTCAATGATCAATCGAATTCGCAATTTGGGTTCAAGAACCTCTTAGAGGTCTGACATGCAGAATTTGTAGGATGTCATGTACGACAGCCGGCATCCAGGCATCTTGTCGATCTATCTTATATAAATAGAATTTTGATGGGGACAATTTAGACTAGTTTTTATCTCTATAACACTACTTTCATCCTGTTCTTGTAGCGACAAGTTTACAGACGAGGTGAATGACCTGAATTGGGTGAAATGAATTAAAGAGAGAGAAAGAAACAGAGAGAGAAAGAGAGAAAGGAGAAAAGAAAGACATCGAGAGGATCACAGCTGCGATATCGACTAATTGATTAACATTGTCAATTGAGTTCAAAGGACGCTCACGAAATAATAATTGCCAATTCAAATATATATAAAAGTATGTCCACACTTGCGCCGTATCATCATAGAGTATCACGCTCACATATCATGATACAAATACGCGATTTTATATGATGATACGCTAAGGCCTTGTTTTCATATTCTGTATCTATATCTTTTCTTTTCTTTTTCATTTCTTTCACTTTCTTTATGTTAATATGTTTGTATCAGTTCGATTTTACCTGCTATAAAGACAATGATTGCATTCAGCAGAGAAAGCAGCTTTGCAACTGTTGTAAAATTCTTTAATATGATTTATATGTTTAGAGAACTATAAAGATCCGAAAGCAAGAATCAATCATATTGAAGAATTTTGCAATAGTTGTAATTGTTGCAAAGCATCTTTCTCTGCAATTGTTAATTCTTCAACATTGGTTCTTGCTTTCTGCAGAAACGCCGCGTCCTGACCGCGTCCTGACATGATCCGTATCATTTTTGAATGTTTTGGGGAAATCAACTTCAAGTGAATGATCGTATTATATTTGTGTATCAAAATAATATGTATAAATACGATACACAGACACGTGCCGTAGCGCCTCGTCCACTTGGCCGATCACGATACGAGTCATGATACGATAATATGATATGACAAGTGTGGACTTACCTTAATCGAAGAGAATCAATGAGTGACAAGTTAATAAAGTGAAAAATCAATAGTGATGATTGATTGAATCAATTTCAACAGGATAAATGATCCACCTTATTTTAAGAACATTATTTCTAGATTTTTCAATTTATGCATAAATTAATTCATTACCGTTATAATTGTTTTATCATTGCTTGTTGTTGAAAACAAGTTATTTACAAATATCTCAGAATGTTGTTATTTTCATATAATTGTATTATCATGAGATCAAAATATGTTTTATTTCATTTAAAAAATTATTATTATAATATTATATTTGAATTTTGTTCAATGCATAAAAAATATATTAAAAATATATATGAATGTTAATTTAGAAAGCTTTGCGAATAAACGCGAATATATAAATAATTTTTACGTAAATCATAAGGAAAGATTGAAAAATCACAATAATATTTATACTTGTATCAATTTGATTTAGGAGCAACCGCTACATAAAATAATATATGCGAGTAACTTTATGTCTTAGTATTCGACATTTTCCACAATTTTTTATATTTTCTCTTTTCCATATAAGATTTAAAGAACAATGACCAATTAGTTGAAAAGATAAAAACGATTCTGTAGGCTATGCAAGAGAAACATTAGCCAAAAGGGCATATGGACGTTTTCTAGCAAGGACACAGTGTAACAAATAGGTGTGCTCTTTTGTGACTAAATTATACTTTTGAAACTTAAAGTGAGATAAGTATGTTTGATATTTATCTAAACCGAGAAAGAGAGTTGTAGTCCAGGGTCACAAAAAACAGACCTGTTGGTTACATTGTGTCCTTGCTGGAAAACATCCATTATGTGATGCGCCCTTTTGTGCACGGATAGAAAAACAGACCGAAAGAATTATTACATCCTTAATATCTGTTAATGTGTTGAACAGCGTCCTTGCTGAAAAACGTCTCATAATTGTATCCCTCCCTCTACTTTCGTAGTTTTTCTAAAGCGAAGGAATTTGATTTCGATATAACTCTGTTGTACTACGCAGTTCATACTCATTTGAAGAGATCGGTGGCACTCGAATGCGATGAAGCAATACGTTTATGCATTGTGTTACGTAAAAAAAATCGATATGGCACGATTTAATTATTAACTCTATTTGAAATGAATATCGACAACTTTATATAAACATTGCATAATTCTTTTAGTTGAATTTAGTTGAATATAATTTTAGAGACGGTTTATTAAAATATAAATGGGTAATTCATTCCTCAATTCCAATATATCTTAAGATATACTCCTAAAGGATCAAAAAAATGTTCATTTTTGATGAACTTTTGTAAAAATTATATTAGTTAAAATTTTACTCAAACTGGGATCAATATCTTACAAGTACATATAGCGAATGTTATATACATAAAATTTTTAATTAATGATTTGATTTAAAATTTGATTAAAATAAACAAATAGCACTGGCATCATTGCAATAGCAATAGCGGTTTACGGTAATATCTTAATTTTCATACTTCACTCATAATTTATTTGAAACAAAAAATTCAACAAATTCTTCAAATGTTTTACTAAATCTAATCTCTACTTGTACCCGATTTTAGATATTCATAATTTTGACGAAATGACATAGACTTTTGAATTTAAAAGATGTACAATTTTTCATTGAAAAATCATTTTTAATTATAAAGAAAAACTATAGTTCTAAAAAATTAATTACTTTATTATTATGAGAAACATCAGATTTATTAACATATTTTTCAAGAATTTTTGAGTTTCTTTTTTCAGATAATAAATTGGTTGCCATAGAACATTATTACAATTGTTATTAACAGTTGTGTCGGCATTTGTTAATATTTTCAATTAAAAGTTTTATGTAACACTCACTAATATACGTGTAAGATATTGATCAGAACTTTGTTTTTCTAAAAAAGTTAATAGTTTTCGCAAAAAAAATTCGTAAAAATAGACTTCTTTTTGAATATGTCCTCTTTTAAGTTTCATTTCATTATAACAATTACGCATCTCACAAATTCTTATTTGAATAAAAACAACTGTTTTTTCTCTAACTGAAATCGCGGATATTTATATCGTTGTCTCGTAAAATTGCAGCAGATAAAAATGACGAAAAACAATAGAATAGCCTTAATTAGATAGTTCAGGATTTACAGATCGTAAATTGACGGTGGCAGATTGGACGTTGAAAAAATATGAGCCCGGAAACAGAGACTTCAGTACAGTGCTCCTGCCATGGAGGGATCCGATCATCGGGGCACGCGTTCGAGTCACGTGCCCCTCGCGAGAGGCGTGCGAACACTTTAGGGGCGCGTACTCACACATGAAATGTCGCTCGTGATCGTACGGCGCGGTGGCAGCGAAAGGCCAGCACCGCAGCATCGAGAAAGACTGGCGTCGGTGCGGCTGAACTAGACAGAGGGCAATGCACCTGCGACAATAACAACACAACGTGGCAACTATAAGGGGAGCCGCGTGACAAACCGCTCGCGCCACGATCGTTCGTGCCATTCAGACCGTGATCGTCGATCCTTACGCGCCCTCCTCCCTCTTTCTTCCAACATAAAGCCTCCCGAGCCTCTCGCGATAAATCATTCACATCACGCCGGATTCCTAACCTGGCAGATTCCTAACTTTGTGTCGCGTGAATGACGCACAGTTGCAAAAGGAACGGAGTAATAATTGGGGATGTCACTTCCAAAGTGACTGCCTATTTTTGTCATCCATTATGCTGCAACCGTATTAAATTTACATAATACGTATATATGACGTTTGTTTTATCCCATAGAATGTCATTAATTATAGCTAATACAATGAGTAATTGAGACTTACATCGTAATTTTATCAGATACGCGAAGCCTTTTGTTTTCTCTTTAGTATTCTTAGTTATGCTTTGCGGCAATCTCTCATTATTAAGACAGATTAGTTAATCACATAATCGTGGATCTAGTCTCTCTGCGTCTAATATGGAGTAGGTTAACGGGTGTAAATGACTGGTATAAACATTGGTTTATGCTTTATTAGCGAATGTTAAAGTTAGCGCGCTCGTATTATATTTCTTTCTATGGACAGCACGTACTCGTTACCACATGTAATGATCGAGAGTACCGTAATATCCGTTATACACAGCAATGCATCGACTCTTGACATTCCCCGTAATCGCCGGCCACAATTTGGAACCAATCATAAGCGAAGAACATTTGTAAACACAATTGTGTTGAACTTCAATTTAAAGTGTACCATTCGTAAACCGATAAACAAAGTAAAAAAAATTGAAAAAAAAGCATTTAAGCAATAGATATTTTATTAACAAAATTACACAATAAAATACGGCATTTATATCTGCGTTCAACTATTAACTTACTTGAGATAAATATTTGCTATTGCTATGAAACTATTTATAATTTATATATCGTAATTATATTACGATATTACTAAAAAATATTTATAAATAAAATTTATTTAAAATTTCATTCATTTAAAACAGTTCATTACTACTTTTAAATTTTATATATATAGGTCGATAAAACATTATGATGAAAGCAATAAATGACAGAAAATACCAAATTAAGATTCCGCTTTATTGTTAATTTTTTCTTTAATACGCCCGTAAATTTCTTTTTTATGTAGGCATGACGAATGAGAAGAAAAAAAAGAATCTCTTGTGCATGTTCCGCCTTAGTAAGGCGAATTAAATCGGCGAGCGGTCAATGCTCGACTGACCCCAACAACAGTAAAAGTGACAAACGTGGTCCGTTCGTCGAAGCCAGCCGAGAACTCAATTCTTGGATTCCATTCTCTCCGCTTATTCTCCGTCTACACACCGAACGGCACTCGATGCACCGTGCACCGTTTTACGGGTTTTCATTCATTTCTCAACTTTAGTGCACTTGCTGAGCACTTGCAATTTATCCAAACAATAATTAACAATTTATATTAACAATTAATCTTAAAGATTTGGCAGCAGAAGAATAAGTGGGCCAAAGAGAAAAAGGGGGATCGCATTCTATAGATAATACTTACACTACAAGAAATAAGAAATTATTAATTTCCATTCTTCAAAAAAAGGCAATTTTTAAAAAAGTGTAACTTCTTTAAAAATGATCATAATGAGATGATTTAAAAAGCATTTTAAAGCATGAAGTCTCTACTTTCCAGAGCAATAATTTAGATTTAGAATAAAATATAACTGATTTTTTTAGCTAATATATGGATACAAATGGAGATTCAATCTCCATTCAAATCCAGTCAAATCTTGAAATTTTTTACGGACTTTTGTAAAGTTATGCGAATTAAAAATTATACACAAACGCAGTTTGAAGCTTTCGAAAGAAAAAGTGAATCTTTAATTTTTCTTTTTAAACTTTAAAATGCTTATTATCTCATTATCATTTTTTGTGTAACTTTTATTAATTGTCTATTTTAAAGAACAGACGATCCTTTAATTTTTAGTAGTTTACATAGTCAGAAAAATATCAGATTTTATTTAATTAATAAATTTTGTAATATATAGTAAATTGATATTAATCATGCAAAATATGTTGATAAAAATAATCATCTGATAAAATGTCACTGAACAATGAAAATACATGAATATGAACACTGAATATACAAAATACAATATATGGAAATACTGAATATGCAAAAATCAGTTATCTCAATAAATTTGAAAGCTTCTGTAGTACGCATTCTGTCGTTTAGTACACGAACGGACTGCCGTGTTATTTCGCATTTTTACGCGAGAACTAGAAACTGGAAAATATAACCGCAGTTATATCCAACGAATGGTCTCTTTGAGAAAATAAATATTCAACCAGTAGAAGAAACGCGCGCCATAACGACGAGGCCGTGTTGCAAAACTAGAACAGGAAAACCCGACGTGGAAAATTGTCGTAAGAACGACAGGACGAGTGCAGTGCGGCACTATAAGGGGACAGCGGACTTGAGAATTGATGATTGGCGGGGTGATTGGCAGAGATTGGCAACGAGATCGAAATGTCAACGAGAGTCTCGCGAACAGGAAACCTCGTACGTAATCTCACGAGGAAATGCTCGTGTCTCTTTCGTCAGGGGCGCATCCACCCTCTCGCGAATCGAATCGAGTTTTCATAGCTTTCAATTGACGTCCTTCACTTGTATTTCGTTAAAATTACAAAGCGAGAGAATGTGGATAAGCTACAAAAGAGAAGTCGATCTGGTGTCAAATGCGTTTTCTGAGAATACTCCATGTATTTTGCACCCTATGTATACAACCTGATTCTAAAATTTATAACCAGATATAAATTCTATATATTACTCAGCAAACAACTAGCAGTTACATAATCAATGGTATAATTTCACACTCAATGCATGTAGGTACCTGTTATGAACATGTAAAATATTACATTTATGTGTTGAATGTGAAATTATATGTTATGTTACTATTAATTGGTGTTTACTGGATATTTAAAGAGTGATATTGTGATAATAATAGATAAACTAATTTTGTTATATCAACTAGTAATCATCGAACGTAAAGAAAAAACTGTAAGTACAGTTTTTTTACATTGAGTAAAATCGGAACTTCTTGGTACGTTGACAGCAGAAAAAGCGGAATTTTTCTGGCTAAACTAAAGAAATCGATCAGCGGTCTTAGATTAGAGAACCGATCCGCTCCTGTGACCAGTTGTTACACCGATCGATCGGTATGCGACGTACTGCGCACTGGCTCTTACGATCGCACGATCCGAACCTTCGAAAGGACATTGACCCGCAGGTACTGTGTACCAAGTGTTGTATGCACACGTATGCATTGTGCGTGAGCTGGTGACGCAGAAGAGAGACAAGTATCGAACTAATTAATAGCGTTGCAACTATCCTACAAATTATCAGCGTAATATTTAATTATCTGATTACAAGACTCACCGAGAATTGATCTTCTTTTCTCCCTTTTGACGCTTTACTTATTACATTCAATTATCCAGTCAACATCAATTAAAAGTAACGCAACTTTTTCAATATTATAAATCATAACTTCAAATAAGCTAATACTAGACGAATACTTTACGATGCGTAAAAAATATATATTAATAAAAATTAGATTCAATACAATAGACATTTCGACTTTTGATTTAAGTCCTTTTCAATAAAATTAATAAAATTAACAAAAATTGTTGAGTATTAATGAACACGGTAAAGCTGTGAAAAATATAAAATTGATGCATTATTAAGACAAAAACATCGTGAACATATATCTAGAAGTAAAAACTTGTTGAATGTTTAATATTTGGTAGAATATTTAATTGAATCGAAAAAAAATTGAACATTATAAAACTATCGTAGTCTATCTACGATACGAAACAATTAAAAGCTTATATTAGTAATAAAATAATGATGACGTAACAGAAAATGCAAAATACAATATAAAAAGTATATATAATATAAACTGTAATGAACTTGTAAGAAATAAATAAGCATGTTTAAATCAAAATTAATAAATTAAATATAGAATCATCAAGTTGTAAAAGGGATACAATATAACGGATTTGAAGGTATTATTTTTGTAATTTCACATTTATATTTTCGTAATTTCAATAACGTAACTATTATGTAATCACGTGTAACTGTTAATATAACATATGTTAAATTATATGTTAAATTATATTTACATTATTGAAAAAATGCGAAATTATAACATTAATGTTGTTACTTTTAGTTGGTATTAACTGAGAACCGCTATAATTATAAACGTACAGCAGATATTTTCTCGGGCAATAAAAGTATTTCTTGAAAAGATTCAAAGAAACACCGATTTACATTTGATCTTCGATACGGTTCAATGAGAATTGCCATTTTTATACTCGTCATATAATTACACCTGTTGAATATTTATCGTTGCAATGTGCGTCGTTAATTCGTTCCCAGTGTCAACGGTGATTGACTTGAGAAATGCGATCGCGATTAGATGATATGTTAATAACGAACGATGCTTATAGAACATCGATGAGGTCTCCGACCTCGATCATTTTACGCAGTTCTCGCGTATTGGCGCAAAACACAGGTCATCTCCCTTGTCGGCTGACTTCATCGTCATCGTCTTCTGTCTGCTCATTCGCATAATAAAACGATTCGTTCCACCTCGCCCGCCACGATTCTTCCGCTCACCTTTCGATTGCGCCGACGATCGTATGACAGCGCGCTAATACGCGAAAAGGATCGCTATCACGGAAACATGAGACGAATAGGAAGCAAAGCAAAATGCATTACATTTGGGTAGTTGCGTTTCTACATGCGCTCAGCTTAACACGAGCTTCGATTCGCACGGATTCGCTGAATTTGGAATCGGCATCGACGCGCGTTTCCATGTGAAAAAGAGACGTCGCGTGCGCGTCAGCTGCTTTAAATGTCAGAACTCGATCTGACGCACGCGCGAAACAGTAGATTCTGTCGCCGAGATTTCGGACCCGTGATATTCAATGAAATAAAAAGTTACTATGCTTGCTATATTGCGCGCCGTCTGTATGAATACAAAATTAATGTTTCGTCGTACAACGCATCTGAAAAGACCGATTCAGGCTTTTTTCTTATCGCGCATTCTTTTGCCTTTATTTTTAAAAATCTTATCTTTTCATCAGGTTTCTTTATCTGTTTTTTTTTGTTTCAAATTACCTCCGTGTTATAAACAATTCGACCATGAACTCGATGAATGACCGATAAGGAGTTCAACAAGGAGTTTTAAAATTAACTTGATTTAAAAATGATTACTTTAATTGTGATCTTTAAATATTAGACAAGTTTTATGACTTTCTAACTTATGTTTTTGTATCAGAAACATTTGTCATCATCTTGAAAAGCTACAATATAAAAAATATATGTGTTATTTATTGTACTTATTAATTACATATATTTTAATTTATTATAAAAAATAATATCGTATAGAAGAATCAAAAAACTTCTTCAAAAATGTGAAGTACAATTCAAAAATTGAACGCATTTATATGCATATAACAAAGATTCAAATGCTAATAACGCTAAAGTATAATATTATATGAAATATAAAATATCGTAAAATTGATGTTACAAATCTATATAATAAAGTATGAAATATCTAATGCATTACAATGATATATCTCTATTAGCATCATAAATTAAAATCGCGGACCAAGCGATTGCGTCGTAATTTGTGAAAGAACGACAGCGTTTGCAATGATTCATTAATGATTCATTAATGATTTATTAATCATATCATCCTTTGACGCATGTAATTACGCATGTTGAAACTTGACGAAGCATCAAATGCTCTGCGTAATTCGCCATTAAGTTCCGTCTATACGAAATACGAGGCGATTCTAGTTGCGTCACCAGTTAACAGATATAGAATCACTGTCACTCTCAGTGTAAACGGTAGTAAACACAGGTCGTAGCCCTCTTCCTCTCTTTTAACACCTCTCCCACCCTTTCCTTCCATCTCTCTCTGTTTCTCTCGCCTCACCGTCCGAGATCACTTTCATTGGCAGGAATTGAACAACAAAGTCCATTACGGTATCTTATCAGCTTCTAGAAACCGCAGCGATTCGCACGTAACAATTAAATCACATACGAGGATCTCGATTTTTGAATGAATCTAAATTTATTGCTGCGCCATACATTATGGATGGCAATGACGAATTTTTGCACGAGTAAGTGTTTTCAGAAAAAAAATGCATATATAAGTAAAAATAACGAAAGTTGCGACTCATATGCACGAAAACTGATGTGTTATCGAGAAACGATATACGAGAATCACGCTCGTTAGTTCGCAGATTATTTTCCCATGAGAAAATGAAGTTAATTTTTCAATCCGATTTGAGCTTTCGAGAAAGCAAGGTTAAAATAAAATCAACATCGTACACTCTCAGCGCTCTTTCTTCATCACAGGAATTACGGTCATTATTACAGGCATTGTTTAACCATTTAAATAACTATTAAGAATTGATAAATATAAAAAATTTGTTTCTCATATTTACATTATATGTATTTATATCATGATGTGATATAAATTCATATTCAACAATAAAATATATATATATATATGTTATAAATATATTCCTATTTTTCAATAAATAAATAATTATACATTTCTTTAAATAAATTATACTAATTTTATTCATATTTCTATCTTATGTTCTGATTTTATGACTATGACTGCTCATTGCAATCTGCTCATTTATAAATAAATTTATTCATTTATAATAAAAGACACTGCATTGTATAATTTAATATATAATGTAAAATTACAAAGCTAATTTTATGTGCATTAATCTGCGTAATTTTTGCTACAATTAGTACTATTGGATTTAATCTATCAGCAATTACAGTTGCGATATTAATTGTGCGAAGAGTGAAAAATTTGCGTTCGTGCGCAAAGCGATTGATCGGGCAAACAATCCAGCATGAAATATTCGCGAGCCCGCATGATTCGTCGTAATCGCGTAACGCGACAATAACGACACGTAATACTTCATTCTGTAGATAAAGTATGCGCGGCGGACAGTGCGATCATGAAGATTAGCGATCATTAATATGACGAGAGCGGCAAAGTGAGTGGAGAATTTTTTTTTATTTTTTTTGCCACGTATATACAGAAATGTACAAGAGTGCTGAGATATTACATATTTATACGCGCGATTTTTTTCCGATCGTTGCGCGATTGATTTTCGCATACGTTTATACGCACGGCTCTCGGAATGAAGTCAATGAAACGAATGGGAAAGAATGGAAAATTGTCCGTAGTGTTGTATAATCCCAGGGACACGTTGACTTGCCTTGCCGTTTCTTTTGTAGATGATAATGCTGTGTATGTCATAATAGATTGGAATTGACAGAGTATGAATACTAGGAGTAATGCGGTTAAGTTGCAAAATAATGTTTACGAATGTTATATTCTATAAGTAAACCTAACTAGTTTTTTCTAAATAACAGAATTATGATGAATTAGAAAAAAACAAGTATATACTTTTTAAACATATAATATTGTAATACGTTCTTTATCAAATTAATTTTCGTTAATTTTCCGTTTAAACTTTAAATAGTAGCGTTTTATGTAGTCGAGACTTAGAATTTTGCTTATATTGTGATATGCTTGACACATATTGTAATATTTATAAAACTATAAATTCATTATTATTAAGAAAAAAATGTAATGAATATTATAAACATGAAAAATGTAATTGAATCCGAATCAAATCGAATCGCTGAAATGATTTTTAATTAATAACATAATTAATGTTAATTTAAATCATTAATGTTAAGTTAAATTTTGATATATAGAAATCATAAAAAAAAGATTTCTGTGAAAAATAGTGATTATGATGTAAAATTATTTAAAATACTCTATGTATTTAAATATGTAATATAAAACTTTAATATTTAATACAAAAATCCATTAATTTTGTCTACATATTGTTTTAAAGCAACTACGTGTTTTCTTTACATCAATTAACGTATCTCATTATTCTGTTCATAAAAGTGTTAAGATATGATTATCAAAAAATTAATAGTTTACGAAATATTTAATATTTCACATGTCATATGTGCCAGAATAAAGTATAAAATACTTATCTCATAAACTATTGGGTTTTTGATATCTCTGCCTTAATACTTTTATATGCATAATAATTAGAAAAATTATATTGTGTAAAAAAATCATTATTATTTTAAAAATGGAGGTAATCTTCATATTTTTTTGATGCCACCACATAGAAAAAAAAAACGTAAAAACTAAAATATGTCTTCCACTTTTATCTGAAACATTTTTCCATATTTTCTGTATTTTCGAAATATTTGTCTGTTAAGATTAGAATGAATCATCGTGTGTGTGTGTGTGTGTGTGTATGTGTGTGTGTGTGTGTGTGTGTGTGTGTGTGTGTGTGTGTGTGGGTGTGTGTGTG
>NW_017259228.1:5136-5666 GCF_001594045.1 Atta colombica | reverse complement strand
TGTGTGTGTGTGTGTGTGTGTGTGTGTGTGTGTGTGTGTGTGTGTGTGTGTGTATGTATATATATATGTATATTATAAATTATAAACAATATATAATTAAAAAATATATGTATAAAACATATACAAGACGATAATCGGGAAATTACTGAAATTATTGTAAATATTTTATACTTGTATTTTGTATAATGAAATGAATTTAATGTTATTCTGCAAAAGAAATTATTTTTTAGTACATAATTTAGAAAATGTACTTTTATATGAACTTGTAAAAATAAATATTATGAGAAAGGGCCAACAATTCGGTTAGTTGGATGGCGCAGTGATGTATGTTCAGAAGATTTCGACACGAGCAATCATTTCCATGAAAGAAATCTACTTGAAATGCCTCGAAGGTATAGTTATATTTATTAATGTTAGAAAGTGTATTTAATAGTCTTTAAAAACGCCTTATTATGCAAGTTTAGATAGTCATCATTTCGAAAACTTATATCATTGAGTCATGCAATCAACCAAGTCGTTGACTTTTTATA
>NW_017259228.1:0-5036 GCF_001594045.1 Atta colombica | reverse complement strand
ATAACGCCAAGAATTGCCGGCATAAAACTTCTCATTTCGGTTTCATCTCGACCTCGATATAATTCAGTTAACTTCGATCTCTTGTTGTTGCTCGCGTACGGCGCCGTTGCCGGGACGTTACGCACTGAGAGAAATGATTTTGTTGTAGAAATAAATCAAGGGAAAGCAAATGTGATATATTTGTTAAAAAAACGATCGATGTGTTACGATTGTAAATTAATTCGTCAATGTAACAAATAATCAATAGTATCGCTAGCAAATAAGAGTCTCATATATATATATATATATGATATATATATATTCAAATTATATTTTGTCACATATTGTTTTTTTATCCTACACAATTCAGTAAATTTATTAAACAAAATTCTATTCTGAATTTGTTGACACGGATAATAAGTACTGTAAACGGATCAAATCTACAATGGTCCTTAAATTCATCTTACAAATGCATCAGAAGTTTGAAATGAATAGTATCTTTCGGTCACATTTAAAACATACATTCACTTCCTGTATTTTCGAATATCATTTTCTTCTTATTTAATATTCGGTGAACAACAAGGATACTCGAAGATACTCAGTTCAGATATGCGAATTCCAGTGGGCGGAGTATACATTTTTGCATCCTAAACATTTCTGGTACTTCTTAATGTCTATTTAAGACACCTAGCGATTCTTTCAGACAAATGAACAATAAAAAAAGGTTGGCTATCATTGAAAAATATCACTTGTCCATCATTAAGATTTTATTTTTATGTGCCAAAGCATTACTTCAAGATGTCACATTGGCGAACATTACCACGACTGACAATCCTGCACAAATATAAAATTTACTTTAATTTTGGTTCTTCGGGAGGATGGCGTCCCTAGGCCTGGATCTCGTTGACTTCTATCTAAATCCGCCTATTCTTTAACTTTTAATCACAATGTTGATATTGTTATGTATCATTGCGCAGTTTTTTATCATATAAAATATCTGCGCAACGACACTGTCGACACTATCGTAGGGCAGCTGGTCAGGTAATGTTTTCGAATGCAGGTAGTCACGAGGACTTACCCGTGCAATCGATCGCGTCGGCACGTTTGCGCCACGTGGGCGGCGGCGGCCGCAGCAATTGGAATGGACCGCGATCCCGCGTTCGCAAATGAAATATATTTTACATGCCGATCTTTGATCTGATCTCTACGCGCGCGCTCACGTTTTCTGTTGCAGGACATTAACTCGCGTGTGTTTCGAGGGCAATGAACGCGGAAAACGTAGCACGAAATACTACATAAGTAACGCGCGCCTAGGCCGCACCGCGCGACTGCCACAGCCGCGAGTTACCATAAGCAATTCGGTTCTGATTGTGAGAAACGATTGAATGTGATCAGATCTATCGTAATTGCGTGGAAAGTAAACAAGAATTAGATGCCAAAACTCACGTTGCATTTACGGAGCTGACGAGGGCGATGAGGGCGTAGTGAATGTTTCAACTCTCATATATATTGTTGAGTTTAAAGTAATTTATAGTAAATAGAATGTATGCGTATCTATTTCCTTAAATTGAAAGAGAAAGAGAAACATTTAGAACTTTTAAATCGGAATTATAATGATTGCTAAGTCAAACCAAGACAAGTCAATGAGTAAATAAGAAAGCAAATAAGAATTAGAATGTTGAATATTTCATAATTTTGTTTAACTTTCTTCTGCGTTTAACTCTCTTCTATAAATGATTATATACTTTAATAAGTAAGTTCGTAGAAATGGCATCTACTGGCAGATATTAAATGTTTTTTTCTTTGAAACATATATATTTGAAATAAAATTAAAATTGTATAACTAATTTTGCAAAAATATATAATAAATTATTTTAATAATTACTTTAATTACTTTAATTTAATTTATTACACCGTGTTTTACACTAGTTCTACTTCAATACTTGATTAAAATTTTATTACGTAAGATCAACATCTAAACAAGTAATTTATGAAAACTCAATAGTGTTTGATTTATGTACTGAAAAAAATATAGTCAATTTTAATAAATATTTAGTTGAATGCCAACTGAAAACTTTATTAAATATAAAGATATATTTATTTGATACAAGAAACGTTAATGATACAAGAAGTGTTAATTTGATTTAACAATCTTTCTTTTTTATTGAACAAGTATTTATTTACTGTAAATGTTTAGTTGGCAGTATTGAATTAAATATTTATTAAAATTAACTATATTTTTTCTCAGTGTGTGTAATTTCAGTATACTTACAATCTTATCGGATACGTAAACTGTTTTGTCAATTGTCAGTATCAATTGACGTCCTTATAAATCAATAAAAATTACAAAATCCAGATAATGCACGACTCATAAACGGATATTATGCAATCGAGTGCATACAAACGGGAAGCAACTTGATTATAAAAAAATGTAACATTTTAATCATTATATAAATTATATTAAACTTTCGTTTTTATATTACTTATTAGATTATGGCAAATGTCTTTTTTATTAATACATATATTTTATAAGAATTTTTTGATAAATCTAAAACCGATAAATCTGAAATTGATTTTTCATTTAGAAGCGACAAATAATCAAAACTCTTACACCTTATTACTAAATACAGCTTATATTATACCTATATTATTATATTAAACGTTTAAAAATAAAAAAGGTGTGACGTCTTGCGATTATCATCTTAATTACATTTTTTACGTCATATTAGTAGCGTGCAACATGCCACACACGCGCTTACGAAAAGCGAGAGAAGGTATGGGAATTCAACGAACTGAACGATACGTAACAGGGGTTAAGGTCATATGATATTTCGTGTCTGACAAATCGATCACGATCTGAAGGACGCCTTGGCAAAAGACGCAATTCTTTACGGCACGTGGTCGAATCATTTGCGTATTTCACAGGCGCCGACCCGACGGTCCTTCATTCAGTTCCAGACGGTGTCTAAACTGTCGCGAATTTTTAGAGAACACTAGGAGTTCTAATAGACTGGTTTCCCCTCTCTTCCTCAAGAAATGACGCAACAAAACTGCGACTTGTTTACGTGAGCAAGAATTGTCGAAAGATTCCATTGATGGCTGGTTGATGATGCAGAACATGTCAAGGATTGAAAAAAGTATAACAAAAAACCGGAGTATCGATCGATTTATATCAATTTTTTTTTGCAAACACTTATAATTTTCCATCAACATATAGTAATGCTCGACTACTATCACTTTTTTCAGGAACGAAGGATTCTTTGGTCAATACTTTCGTGTAACAGAAACTTCATTGAACTTTTTAACAATATTATATGATAATTACCCAGCAAACAAGAATGAATTAAAATGGATTGAAATTTTTTT
The DNA here is from genome assembly GCF_001594045.1 of Atta colombica. Taxonomy (NCBI): domain Eukaryota; kingdom Metazoa; phylum Arthropoda; class Insecta; order Hymenoptera; family Formicidae; genus Atta; species Atta colombica. Next base: position 1,691 of record NW_017259228.1, on the reverse strand, counting down.
CTATTCGAATGCATATTTTAAATAGTAGGGAATAATAGGGAATACTTTTTTTTGGATTTAATTGGATTCGATTGGATTCAAATAGATTCAATTGGATGCAATTGGATTGAAAAGTTACATTTCCTATTCAAAATTTTGAATTTTACAGTGTTCACAATGTACAGAAAAAGCTAATATTATTTTTAAATTGAAAGGCATAGAGATATGTTCCATGCAATTCTTATAAATGAATAAAAATGCATTTAGGATTGAAAAACATTCATTCGTGAATCAATATTTCTGAAAATCTGAATCCAATTTCAATTCATTTCAATCCATTCTCATTTGCTGGATAATCTTCAAATTTCTTCGACGCAAAATATGCTTCTAATTAAACAAAGAAAAGTTTTTATTATGTATATGCATTCTTGAAACTCATTACTAATATATTTATAAAGAATATATATTTTCATATCCTTCTAAATAAAAATTACTTTTATTTTGATAAGAAAAGCATAATTTAAAAGGAAAGAAATAAAGAGAAATAAAGGAATTAATCAAATATAAAATTTAATCATTTATTTGAACTGTTTAAACTGTAAATGCATACACTAAAAAAAATTATTGTTTTAATAGCATTATTTTTATTAAAAATAGTCTTATTAACTTTGTTAGAATTTTACGGTTTTATAATTTAAGATTATTATATATTTTCCTCTTCTTTTAAAAAAGAAATTTTTTGCACTTTCTGATAATAGCATTATTGATGAATAAAATTTTCCACGATGTTATACGAAAGACGTAGGTCAATTTATTTTTTTAACGTGTTCGTCCGCTACTTACGAGATTGGAACAGACGAAGAATGCACTCTTATGTGATTCTTTTTGCTACGATGATGCAAGCACCGTCACGCCTCTCCACCATCTGACACACAAGAACAAGATGCAATTTCGGCATACGCAGAATCCAAGCGGTGCGTAAGTGCATGATGACGCATCGACACGTTCTCCAAGGACGTGGGGATTCTTCGTTACGTTGATCAAGTTCACCATATTTATACACTCCCGTGAATGCACGGCGAGCGTAATAAAAATGCAACACCTGGACGTAACGCTCGTGGCACAATTTAAGGCTTCTGTTCACTCACCACTACTATCTCAGATTGTGATGTCAGATGCGAAAAAATACACAATAAAATTTCTTGTAAAATGTATTAATATGGGCATAGTTTCAATAAAACAAAAACTCACAATTGATAGAACTTATAAAGTATATCGAAAAATCTCTTTTTATTCGTTAATAAATAACATAGAATATTCTATATTTTTTAATATCTTTTCTATGTTTATTCTGTGATTATTTTATTCTATTCTATTTTATATCTATATAAATAATCATATATCTGAAAATGAATTATACATAATAACATAATTAAAAATGAAATAAGCTACGTATGCACAATTATGAGAAATATTCAAATTAATATCTATATAGCAATAAATATGTTATAATATCTTTTCAAAACAAAAATATAGTTATTTAATGTATTTTACAAATCTATTCTATCGATTGCAAATGTTTTTTAATACGTTTATTTAAAATTGCAATTTTCAAATATAATTCGCAAGAATTTTTTGCGTATTTTCTCACTCGTAACATCATAATAGTTGTGCATGTGCGTGCGTGCGTGCGTGCGTGCGTGCGTGCGTGC
>NW_017259227.1:391727-396625 GCF_001594045.1 Atta colombica | reverse complement strand
CTTTATTATATCTTTATTTTTATAATTATATCTTTAATTATATCTTTATTATGAAATAATGTTTCCATGAATTATATATATTTAAGAAAACTAAATGTTTTGTCAAATAAGTATATATTCCACATTGTATAGACGAATTCTTAGGTAAGATTAACTCAGTCCATTATTAATTAAAGTACATGAGAGGCTTAAATATTTAATTACTTTAACTATGCATAAATTTTGAAAGAAACATTTTTCACAAAATATAATTTAATTATTTGTTGGAAAGTAAGGCCGTTAATATGCTGGATCAACAGTTTTAGATTGATAATGCGTAAGCAATATTAATTGTCAACAATAACAATATTAAATGTCAAATCAATGTTTATTTAATCACAATAAGTATTTTAACTTTCCAAAACTGCTAAGTAATTTTGACTATAAATAGTGTTGATTGAACTCTAGTTTATTCTCAAAATAAAACTAATTTTGGCATGATGAATTATTCAGTCATTTGAAAAAATATATATAGTCAAAATTACTTAGTAGTTTTGGAAAGTTAGTTTATTGTGACTAAATAAATATTGATTTGACATTTGTACGAAATTTCGTGCGAATTTGCGTTGGTTCCTCTCGAACGTCTAACGCTTGTGACGCTAATAATTTCGAGAAAAGCAAGAGAGAGTCCGAAACGAGACGTACAGCTAGCCACATCATTAGTATTCACAAGATAATAAATCACAGTTTCTCGGAATCGTTCAATGTCATTTTCTCTACGGGTATCAGTTTAAACTCATCAAAATTGGTCCATTGAGCCAAATATAGATTATTATTGCAATCAATCGGACGATGTTCGAGAAAACGAGTGTCGAAAAATTCTAAAAGCTCATCGCTGTTTCATTACCACGTTTATAAGGACGGTAGGCCCTTCAGCAAAATCTGGATATTTCGACTGAAAATCAAACAGGTTTGAGACAACGCATTCTCCATTCATGTCCGTCGATGACTTGCAGTCAAGACCGAGGAACGAGTTGAGTGGCGAGAATCGCCATATGGTATTATTTTTTTCAATGAAGATTATCATGTTGCCTTCTTCAGCAAGAACCATCATATTGTCTCTTTCGAAACAAGAATTGCTATCTTACCGCTCTCTACGAGACCTGCTATCTTGAAAATAGGCCCACGACATCACCTTGGATCATCACAGAGGCGCTGCCATCACAACACTACTTCGTTACAGTCGATAAATTTAGTACATTGGTAGATTAAGATTCATTGTAACGCGATCACGATGTCAGATCTAGAAATTTTGAAACGTCAAGTGTCACGAATGACACTTAAAGGATGCGTGATTAGATTTAAGACTTTCCTCGAGATTTGCGCGGACAGTAATGATAACTAGCTATTGTTAGAAGTGAAGTTAGAAAAACATAATGAGCTGGGGCGAGTTTAATGTGATACAAACAAAAATTGACGAGCTTCTTTCCAAATTTGAGGTCATAAAACGAAAGAAATTCGAAGACATTTTTTTCAATTTTAAGCTGCAGCACGATCAAAGTTCGCGCGATCAAAGCGAGCTACTAATAGCTCGACAAACGCTCAGAACTTACAAACCACAAACACAAACGTCAATACGACTGCCCGTGATATTTCTACCGACCTTTAGTGGAAAGTATGAACAATGGCAGCAATTTTGTGATATATTCAAGACTTTAGTTCATGACAACAGTCAACTAAATTCAGTTCAGAAGTTCTATTATTTGAAATCTGCTTTGTCAGGCTCTGCTGCTTAAGTAATACATTCATTGCAAACGAAAATTATTCTGTTGCACTTGAATTGTTAACTAAGAGTTAACTTATTTTCAAAACTTATGGTTAACTGTACATCACTATGTACATGAATTGTTTAATATCCTTCCAATTCTAAGAGAATCGGCAGAAATGTTATGGACAATATTAGATAATTTTCAAGAACATTTGCAAGTGTTACAGCAACTAAGGGAATCAGTTAACAAGTGGAATACACTTATTATTTATTTGGTTATGAATAAACTAGACCCCACGATGAAAAAGGAATGGGAGCTAAAGGTAATGCAGGAGAATGCATCGATGATTAAACAATTCATAGAATTCTTGACACACGATGCCAGTTCCTTGAGGCTCTTCATCCAACACGCGAAAAGATCATCCAAGCGAAGGTATCGACTCAAAAATCAAATTAATATGAAAAATCAAGGTACAACGCATGCGCATGTCGTAACCGGTGAAGCAGTTGAGTGTGCTGTCTGTAAGCAGGCGCATAGACTATATGCATGCAAAATTTTTAAGGAACTGTCGATAGAATCACGGCGTAATGAAATCAAAAAATTAAACTTATGCTATAATTGCTTATCTCCAAATCACGTGTTACAAAAATGCACTTCTCGTATAAGCACTGTACAAAGAAACACCCTACACTGCTTCATACGGACGAACGAGTCAGCACCTCCGACAAAAATTCGGTTCTATACTTCAGTAAACACAAGTGACACGAGTAATCAAACTTGCGAGAAACCGGTCACCGGGTCCATGAAGTCAACAGGTCCTTGTAAATCTAGTTCGGAAGTTTTCTTATCAACGGCAATAATTTATATTCGCGACTATGAAGATATAGGCACGCGTTTTATTAGACAACGAATCACAATCAAATTTTGTTACTAAGTTTCTGTGTCAATTAAAGCTCAATATTAAAAAAACTAAAACTAAACATGATATCATGTCTTAATGCGGAAATACCAGTAATCGAGACTACTCAAACTACTATAGATCATGACGTACGAGACAGATGTTAACCTTGAAAAACATCTATGACCATGACATACGAGACAGATGTTAACCTCCTTGTCATCACGCAGCCTATTCCTGCCAGACCAGTTAATTAAGGCTTTGAGTCTTCCATAATGTATCGAGTTGGAGATTCAACATTCCATAAACCACAATGTCAATTTATTATTGGGCGCAATAATCTTCTGAGATGCACTTGAAGCCGAGAGGAATCAACTAGGAGCCAAACAACCAATGTTGCAGTCGATGAAGTTGGGATGACTGTTATGTGGACAATTCAAGTTATCAATCAATTCACAGTCTTAGAACAATGTTATCATCTGCGGAATTGTTCGGAACGACAAACTTCATTCACAAATTGAAAGGTTCTGGCTCACAGAAGATACGAAGATCATCTCTGAAGAAGAGACCAAATGTGAGAAAGTTTTCCGAAATGCATAAGAGCATAAGAAGACAATGGCAGATTTAAGGTATTATTATCCTTCCGTGAAGACCCAAGTCCCTGGGGAATCAATACATTCAAGCGATTATGTCATCTAGAGCGCAGATTCCAAAGGGATCTCCAATTGCAGATCCAGATCAGTTTTATAGACGAATACATTAAGCTTGGTCACACATCTGCATTGTCTGATACCAAGAATATGAAGGTTAATTACCTTCCGCACCACACAGTCTTGAAGAAAGAATCAACAAAACTTCGAATGGTCTTTAACCCTCTGTGTCCGGAAAATCGATTAAATGATTGTCTTTGGATCCTACCATTCAATCCGAATTGTTCGACGCTTTATTACGATTTCGGCAGTGATATCGTGACAAGGGATATTGTCAAGATGTATAGACAAATCATGATCAAGCCAGAACACCGATTGTATCTAATGCATATTACTAATGCATATTATGGAAAACCAATCTGGAAGATCCTGCAATAACATACAGCCTAAACACGATTACCTATGGAACTGCGTCAGCACCGTTCTTGGCTATATGTTCATTGCAAGAATTATCTCAGGAATTCAAGGCGACAACACATCCCCAAGCTTACAGTTATAAACCGCGACTTCTCGTCGATGACATGATCACTGAAGATTTTAGAAATCAAGTCGCAGATTGCGAACATCCTAAAAACAACAGAGTTCGAGTTAATAAAATTTCGGTCGAATATCTCACTCGATTAAGACGAATGCTTGGAGCATTATGGCCTTATAGACACCAAAGTACTAAGTTTGTTATGGCAATCTACTTCAGATTTGTTGAGATACGAGGCAACTTGTAACTCCACACCGGAGATCATTACTAAGCGGACTATGTTGTCAGTAATTACCCAGATCTTTTATCCTTTAGGATTAATTGAACCTGTCATTAAAGCGATTTTATTGCAGTTACTTTGGCAAGGCTAGATTCCGGATGCTCCGATACCAGAAACAATTAGAATCGTATGGGTATCTTATTGTCAACAGTTGTTAATTATCGATCGTATTGTGATACTACGACATGTTACACTTCACAATTCTAATGATATTCAAATTTACGTTTCTATAACTCATCTTAAGCGGCTTACGGAACTTGCATTTACCTCCGCTCTGTTGACAATGAGGGAACAATCAACGTTATTAACTGCGAAGTCACGAGTAGCGCCCATGAAAATGATCAATCTCCCGAGATTCGAGTTGTGTGGAGTGATACTCCTGGTCAATTTAATGCAAAGAATAACGCGAGTTTTCACTTGTACGATTTCAATGTTATCTTTGGACGGACTTGGAAATTGTGGCCTGGATTCAATGTGAACCGTTAAGATAAACATTCGTTGGAAACCGAATAGCAGAGATCCAAAAGTTAACGCACAATCGAGAATAGGAACATTTGTCTTCTGAGAATAATCCTGTTGATTTAATCTCCAGAGGTCTCCTATCAAAACAATTAATTGACGTTACTACCTTTCCGTCACAATATACTACATGGGCTGAAAAGTCCCGGGATTTTTCAATACGTGGCACCACTAGAAAATGAACATGATTCATTTCGAGAGGTTCATCTGTCACTAGTTTATGTATAAAGTTTATGTATTCATGATATTTCGTTCATTCGTTTACAAA
>NW_017259227.1:391411-391627 GCF_001594045.1 Atta colombica | reverse complement strand
ATGATTCATTTCGAGAGGTTCATCTGTCACTAGTTTATGTATGAAGTTTCATGACATTTCGTTTCGTTCATTCGTTTACAAGCTACAGTTGTTTAAGAGGCGCTACTTTCACCTTCGTTCTGTTACCACACGATAACACACCATCACACACGTCCTTGAAAGCGATGGCCAAATTGGACTAATTACGATTCGAATTGATTGCTCATCCATCGTATT
>NW_017259227.1:371720-391311 GCF_001594045.1 Atta colombica | reverse complement strand
AGTCGTTTAAGTGGCGCTACTTTCGCCTTCGTTCTGTACCATCATGATAACGCACCGTCACACATATCCTTGATTTGAAAGCGATGACCAAATTGGACCAATTACAATTCGAATTGGTTGTTCACCCACTGTATTCTCCAGACTTGGCCCCCAACGACTATTATCTGTTCCCAAACCTCAAGCGGTGGCTCCAAGGAAAGAGATTCACATCGAATGAGGAAGTCACCGAGGCGTATTTCGAAGACTTGGACGTTTCGTACTACAGAAAGGGCATCAAAATGTTGGAAAATCGCTATACCAAGTGTATCGCCCTCGAAGGTAACTATGTTGAGGAATAAATATAACTTTGCCCAAAAAACGCTTGTTTTCATTAAAAATCCCGGGATTTTTCAGCCCATGTATTTCTACGTTAGTGTTATATAAAGAATTATTCTAAATATTAAATTAATTAATAAAAAATCTCTTATAATCGTTAAGTTATAATAAATGCAATAATTCTTGTATTACAAATTACCTTCTAAAGAAACAAAAAAGCATGGATTGATTTTATAAAATTTAAAAGAGGATCAATTTGGAAATCAAATATATTTATTTGTAATCAACATTTTGATGTTTCATCGTACCGAACTTCCATACTTGTAAATCCAGACTGAATGTATTTAAAACAAGATGTTATACCATCGATTGTAGAAGTAAAACTTTATAATATAAATTCAAATATAAACATTGAAAATACATTGTATAATGAAACAGCTCATGTATAATTTTAATGAGAGAAATGAAATCGATGAAAAATCACTAGTTGAAAAAACAAGGATAGCTTTTTATTCAAAACAGAGAAAAAGTTATTCCACAATTTATCTGAAATAGATGAAAGAAATACACTCAGAAAAGATTTAGTCAGAGCATACAGAATTACTTTATAACTTTAAATTTATATAAATTTATATTGTTGACATAGATGTACATGTACATCCTACTCTCCTTTTTTTAATTTTATGTTTTTTATATTTTTTCATACATTTTGGATTTGTAATGATTTTTATTTTATATATAATGTTATATAATTCAATTAATTTTAATTTTAATAAAAAGTATAACAATTTAAGTTGAGTGATACGTGCAAAAAATTTGCTTTTAATATTACTATCATATTTTTGAACTTAATCTCAAATGTAGAAATTACGCAGGCGTGAGAAGACAGAGAGAATGCGGGATAGCGCGGGGGAGAGTAGAGGAGAATATAAAGAAGTAACGAGAGATAATGGGAGAGTAAAGGGGGGTACAAAGGCAAAAGGAGGAAATATTTAAAAGAGGAATAAATTAGTGAAGTCGCCAGTGGGAAAGAGAATGAGAGAGGGAATGAGGGAACTTGTGGGGGAGTTGGAGGAAGAATTAATGGCAGAGATGAGAGAAGGAATGAAAATAATAAATGAGGAAATAAGAAAGGTGATCAGAAAAGAAGGAAATGAATCAAGGAAGAGTGAAGAATTAGAGAAGAGAAATGAGGAAAAGAATTTAAAGGGAGAATAGAGAAAATAAAAGGGGAATTGAAGAAAATAGGAAAGGAGAGAAAAGGGAAGAGAGAAGGATAAAAGATAAGAATAAGAGGGAAAAAAAGAGAGGGAAGGGAAGAAATGGAAGAAAAAGCTTAGGGAATTAGAAAGAAGATAGGAGATGAAAGGGAGAGGGGGATAGAAGAAAGAATATCATAATAAAGAGAATTAGAGGAGGGGAAGAGGATATAAAGGAAAGAATAAAGGAAATATGGAAAGATCTAGGAATAATGATGAGAGTGAAAGAGCTAAAGAGAACAGAGAGGGGTAAAAGAGAAAAAAGGAACATGTGAATAATAAGATTAGGGAGTGAAGAGATGAAAAGGAAAATTTTGAGAAATAAATGGAAGCTGAAAGATAAAAAAGTGTGGATAAAAGAGGATTTGAGGAAGGAAAGAAGGTTCACAGAAGACAGATAGCGCTGAGAGAGGAGATGTAGAGTAAGAGAGGGATTTGAGGAAGGAAAGAAGGATAAGACAGATAGCGCTGAGAGAGGAGGTATAGAGTAAGAGAGGGACATTGGAGATTATGGAAAGGGGAATTATAGTGAAAATGGAAGAAAGAGAAGGACGATTTAAGAGATGATAGAAGAAGGAACTGGAGGAAAATAAGAAGGACAAAATGAAAGAGGAAAAGAAAAGGAGAAGGATCGGGGGAGAAAGATGCAGAAGCAGGAGGAATAAGAGGAAAAATAGGTGAGGAGAGGGGAAGACAAGAGGGAAGGAAGGAAAGAGAAAGGAGAGAAGAAATGTGAGGGAGAAAAAGGATTAAAAATAGCCCTCCGAAATATGGACGAGAATGGAAAATGAAGACAGAAAATTTTGGAAAACATTAGAGGGTTGGGAGGTTGTTAGTTTTAATGGAAACATGGATGGAAGAGGAAAACTAGGAGAAAGTTAAAGAGAAGTTGCCGAAAGGATACAGATGGAAGATGCAGGGTGCAAGAAGGAAGAACAAAAAAGAAGAGCAATGGAAGGAATAATAGTGAGAATTAAAAAAGAAGTGGGAATTAAGAAAGAAGAACAGAGCAAGGAAAGATGAAAGAAGAGGGAATAATAGAAGGAAGAATTAAGTATGGAAAGGAGAAATTAAGAGTAGTAGAGGTATGTGAATGGGGATAGAGGTAAGTATGGAAAGGAAACTAGAACTGTTAGGAAGATGGATAGAGGGGAGAAAAGAGAGGATAAGAATTGGGGGATTTTAATGCAAGGACAAAAATGGAGGGAGGAAAGGTCGGATTAAAGGAAGGAGATGAAGAAGGATTAGAGAGAAGATCGATGGACAAGAAAATGAATAAGGAAAGAAAAAGGCTGATAAAGTATATTAAGGAAAGGAGATGGTCGATAAATGAGGATATCAGGGGTTATGAAACGGGGAATTGGATACACACTGAGAATAGAGGGGAATCTATTATAGAGGCGATAAGGGAGGAAATGGTTTTGAAATAGGAGAGCAGGTAGACTCGAATTATTATCCAATGATGGTGAAATACGTTTGAAAGACGGAGAAAGGGATAGGGAAAACAAGGGAGAGAGAAAGGAAAAGGAATAAAAGGATATGGAACGAGGAAGGAAGAGAGCTGTTTAAAACAGAATTAGGAAGAGTGGAAATGATAGAGGGAAAAGTGCAGGAAATGTGAGAAGAATTTGGAAGAATGAAAGAGACTATGGAAAAGGTAAAGAAAAATAAAGGGAGAGAAAGGGGGAGAAGGAAAGGATGGCAGCATGAGAAATGTAGAAGAAAAAAAAGGGAAATTAGGAGGGGGTTAAAGGCATGGAGGAAAGAGTTGAAAAAGAGACAGGAGTATAGGAGGGAGAATAGGGAATATAAAGAATTATGTAAAAGAAAAAGACAAGAGGAAAATGAAAGATGGGAGAGGGAAACAAAGGAAGCAAGAATAGAGGGATAAGTATGGGGAGTGATTAACAGGGAAAAGAAAAGATGAAGGGATTGATGAAGGATGTAGAAATAGAAGGGTGAGAAGGATTTTTTCGTAAATTAGGAGGAATAGAAAACAAGGTAATAAGAGAGGACGTGAGAGAAGGGGAGCTGGAGAGAGAGGAAATAAACAGGATAATAATAAGGAGATAGAAGCGATAGAAGTGGATGAAATGAGATGTGGAGATATGATGGAGAAGGAATAGAGGAATGGGCGTGGTGATTATACAAAGTATAGTACAACAAAGTATAGAGGGGGAGTAATAGCCGGAGGAGCGGAGTGGTTATACAAGGTATTCATTAGCGGAAAGATTGAAAGAAGAAGGGAAGGGACTGATTCCACCGAATCAGAGTTCTGAAAGGGGATGGATAATATATATACGCTGAATTAGTTGGTAAACAGGCAGATTGGAAAAAAGAGAGGGAAACTGACGGCAGTGTTTGTAGATTTGAGGACAGCATTTGATTCAGTGGATAGAAGAGTTGATAACGTCTATGAGGAAAAGAGAAATAAGAGAGAGATTAATGGAGAAGGTGGAGGAAATGTTAAGAAAAGTAAAGAATAGAGTAAAAATGAGAAATAGATTGAAAAGAGGGTTTTGGACGGCAAGGGGGATAAGACAGGACAAGCTCAGTACTATTCAATATGATAATGGCGAATCTAAAAGAGGAAATGAGTAAGATAAAATGGAGAGGGATAAGACTAGAAGAGAAGAGGATATATTCGCTGCAGTATACAGATAATGTGGTGTTGAGGGCGGAGGAGGAGGAGGGGCAGATGAAGAGTATGCTAGAAAGATTAGAAAGATACTTGGATAGGAAAGGGCTTGAATAAGGATGAAGGTGTTAAGGTTCAGGGAGAGAGGGAAGAATGAGTAGGATGAGTTGTAGTGGAAAAAAGAATTGAAGAGGTACAAGTATTCAGGGTATATCTTTCAAAGGAGGAGGAAAGTATATACAGCAAGAGCAGTGACAATAATGAGCAGATATAGGGGATAGGGAAAAGAAGATTTGACAGAAATTGAAACAGAAGAGTATAAATGTTTGACACATTAGTATAGACAGTGATAGAGTATGGAGATATGGGATTGGAAAGAAAGGGATAAAAAAAGTGCAGGAAAAGTTTCTAAAATGGGTGCTTGGGATAGAGGGAAGAACACCGGAGTATTTAGTAAGGGAAAAAATGCAGAAGGAAATGATGAGAAGCAGAGCGGGAGGAGAGCATAAGGTTTTGAAGAAAGATTGGACATGGGAAAGGGAAGCGAATTAGTGTGGGCATATAAGAAAGAAATAAGGAGAGCGTTAGAGGGAAGAGACGTATCAAAAAGGGACAGGGAGAGGGGACAATTTTTTAAGGATAGAGGAATGGAGATACAGGAGTGAGAGAGACAGGGAATGGAGGGAGACAGAAAGTACGAAGAATTAGAGGAAAGGCCAGGCAGAAGGATGAAAGATGGGAACGAATAAGGAATCGAGATTTAGTAGATAAATGTGTAAAAGAGGAGGGAGTACCGAAATATCTGGAGAAAGGATGGCGAGAAAATAGATGGCAGAGGATTAGGCTTGGAAATGAGATAATAGAAGGGAGGTATTTAGAGGAAGAGGATAGGAGGATATGTCGGTTGTGAGGAGGGCAAAGAGAGATTTGAGAGCATGGCTTTGGGAAGAATACAGGAGCTGGGAAAAAGTAGTTGGCAAGAAGTATGTAAGAGAATCCATCCCTCTCCTTCTCCTTCTCTTTCTCTTTTCCCCAGGGAGGATGGATGAGGGAAGTGAAGGAGGAGAGGAAGAGAGTGAGGGTGAAAGGAGAATGTGAGTGAATGAGAGAGTGGATGAGAAAAGAAAAGAAAAAGAAAAAAAAATGTAAATGGAAATGGAAGTCCATAAGGAATGGGCAGACAGAGTAGCGAAGCGAGCGAGTGCGAGTAGGGAGAGAGAGAGAGAGAGAGAGAACGGAATAGTTGTAGGTTAGGTTAAATTAGAATAAATTAGTGTGTAAAGTTAATATAAGTACTATTGTAAATAATGTGTAATCCTAAGAGAAAAAACAAATATATATACATACATACAATATACAAGTATTTTCGTGCCAGCTGAATTCAACATAGTAAAAGAAAGATAATAAATATGATATAATATTTTGCAAATATTACCTCTCTTTTGTTGTGCTTATGCTGCTTTACTCTTCAAAATTTTAAATAGTACCTCTTTAAATTCAAAACCGAGGGAAAAACAGTTGATATATTGATTAAGTTGGAAGGAGCAGAATATTTTTCCTGCATAAATGTTCATATAAAGTAAGGTATTTAATTTGCATAAGTACTCGTATACCCAGTCAAAGGTGTATCGACGACCCTGTTTTCCTTCTTTTTTTGCGGCTGAGAAACATTCTTAAACCGTAATTATTTGAGCCCTCGGCAAGTCTTCAATTGCTTTTACAACAAAAAAAATCTTGCTTTTTGGCATATTCTTTCATATTCTTTGAGAATGTTAATTTTTTTTCAGTATCGCGCTACCTACAAATACAATAACATATACATATAGTTAGAAATACAGTTTTACATTACGACATTTATGCAGTATATATTTATGCAGTATGTAGTATATATTTACCTTATTTTTGAGATGTTTATTTTGGCGCATTAACGATTCCTTTGATCTTGTTATTTTATTTATTTTTGTCTCTAGTAATTTAAATTCCTTAATCTTGTTTCTATTTTTATTAGTGCACTTCTTATATAATATAATTAAATTGTTCTTTTGTAGAAACCCATCACATCGCCACTTCATCCTAGAATTCAGAATTACTCAGATGCCAAATGCATATTAACAATTTTCGTATATACAATTGTAACAGATACTTCATTTGCACAGCGGCCAACAGCCGCCTAATATCGTTCGAATATTACATACATATTAAATAATTAATTTATGATACAAAAGTTTATATGTATAGATTTGTATATAATTAGATTAATTATTCTTTCAATAACTTTTTCGCATCTTTGAAATTCTCGCATATTTTCATATTATGAATGAGATAAACAAATGTTGATAATATCTTTCTGTAACTCTACAGAACTCGGCATACATTTTATCCTAATCGGAATATCGTCCAGAAGCACTTGAACACTTAGATCATCATAAAGAAGACGTCGTAACACTTCATTTTTGTTAACTGTTAAAAATATGAAAGATTTTCCATTTTCACTTTCGATTGCATATCACGACTTGGAAGCGATATATATTATTAGGTGTACAACTTTGCTTCCGCCGTTTTTTTTCCGAAATTCGAGGCTTTATTGTAAAAAACTGGTTATACATTTATGATTCAAAGTATTGTCCATCGCTGGCCACTACTTTCTCCCATCTTTCAGGTAGCGTACGAATCCCGCGTCGAAAAAACTGGTCATCTTTTGAGGCTATCCACGAATCGATCCAATTTTTTACTTCTTCATAAGACCGGAAGTGCTGATCAGCCAGGCCGTGTGCCATTGATCGAAACAAGTGATAGTCAGAGGGAGCAACGTCTGGAGAATACGGCGGGTGGGGTAGGACTTCCCATTTCAACGTTTCCAAGTATGTCTTGACCACTTTCGCAACATGGTGTCGAGCATTGTCATGCTGCAAAATCACTTTATCGTGTCTCTCGTTGTATTGCGGCCGTTTGTCTTTCAATGCTCGGCTCAAACGCATCAATTGCGTTCGATACCGATCGCCTGTGATTGTTTCAGTCGGTTTTAACAGTTCATAATACACTACGCCGAGCTAGTCCCACCAAATACAGAGCATGACCTGGACGTCAAAATCACCGTTCTTGAAGCGTTGAAATCTCACGACACGTTCTTTCACTAATAGTGGCCTCACTGTAAGTATTTGAGAGCATTCGATGAGCCTCAGCCGCAGATTTCTTCATATTGAAGCAAAAAATTAAAACCTCCCGCAAATGACGAGAATTTGGCTCGTAAACTGACATTTTCAATCGAGAATAACTTCATGATGCAGACACAAATCGACTAATGTTTCTATGGAGTTATGTTGACAGATGCCCAAGTTTATTGTATGACGTCTATGATCTGTTTATTTCGACCACTACTTACCACTAAAGCTATCTATAGGAAAACGGCGAAAGCAAAGTTGTACACCTAATATATAATATAATATATAATATAATATAATTATATAATATATATTATATTCGAGTAAACGCTAATAAGTATTGACGCTAATATTTCAAAGTTAAATTTTTCAGAAGTATGATTAGTATCTTCTGCGGTGGATGATTCTACATCTTGTTCACAATTGTCGTTTCTCCGAAAAGTAACGTTATCGAATAAGAATGATATTTCTATATTTACGTCATCACAATCGTAACTGAACAAAAAATTTGCCGTATTTGCTGCAAAAGGCTCATGTTTAGTATTGGATTTTATTTTTAAATAATTCTCGACTATCGGAATAGCATTTGGTCTCAATTTCGGTACGATGTACTATCACTCAGTAAAATATTTAGAATGAAAAACATCTTCGATATTGAAATGTGTTTTTCACAAACAAAATGTTCAGTAAATGGCTTCTTCAACCTAAATTTGCAGTCCAACAATCCAACAAATTTTTGTTCTGATAATAAAAAAGAATAAGCAAATATTGCACATAACCTTACAAAATGTAATCAATATTTTCTTATATACTTTAGATACTTTAAAAAGACTTTTCTTAAGTTCCATTTCTTTATTTCGTTTTTTGATGCATTCCCATTTCGGCAATTAAAAACTATAAAAACGCGTTTTCCCATTTTCTACAATTTACTGCGAGCAATTTACAAGGCGAGCAATGCGCAGAGGCTGACATCCCAAACTGGAAAGTGTGGGTCGTCTCTGACGCCATATTGACAATCAAAATAGGGACCACTTTTGGAAGCGCAGATTTTTACTCCTTCTTAATACATCGTGGTTATGGTAATTGTCAAAATAATGCAGAATTATACACGGTGAAATGTATTTGTGTGCAGTGGAAAATTCTTAAGACATCCTTCGGATACCATAAAATATATCGTGGTAAGTAGTAATAAAGTAAACGCTAAATTCGTTTCATAAATTTATTTATATTTTCAAAAATAACATATTTATTATTATTAAAAATTCCAAAATATTAAAATTAAAAATAATAATAATATTATAACATAATATTACAACATAATTATTATTTAACTCAATAATACAATAATTGAACAGAATCCGGACTCTTGAATTGAAATGTAAGTTTAATAATAATTGTTGATCGTTATGCATCTTGGACATTCTAGTATCGGCCGAGAATTTATATGGCATTTTGTTTCGAATTGCCGGACTAATCTGTATATTATGCTCCTTTGCAACATATCAAATATAATTTTTAAAATTTATGTTAGATACAATATCACACAAACATTAAAAAATACATTACATTACTTATCTCTTACATTAACATTACAATTTTGAAATTTCTGTATATGTCCAGTAGTTGTATACTGCAATTATTTCACTGTATTTTTATATTATTCAATTAAATTCAATTATTTTTGTAGAATTCAAGTGTTTTTGATATTTACTCATTTAATTTGGCAAATAAGTCAATTATAAATAACATAAAAATGCCTGGCCCTATTCCACAATATATTAGAGATGAAATTGGCAAATACTGGATTAATATATACAGAAAATTCAAGATTATGTAATGTTAATCTGAGATATCATTTAATATGATATTGTACCTAACATAAATTAAAACAAACAAATATATTTAACATATTGCAGATATATTTAATATATTGAAGATACTCTGAATAAAATAATATTGGGAGTACAAATTAATTCGGTCCGTTTTTTGTGAATTTATTTCAAAACAAAATGAACAGATCAATTAAAGTATTGTCCATCGCTGCCTACTACTTTTTTCCATCTCTCAGGCAATTTTCGAATTCCATCTCGAAAAAGTGACTCGTCTTTGGAGACGATCCAATTTTGGAGCCAATTTTCGATTTCTGCGAAAGAAGTGAACCGGTGACTTGCCAAATCGTGCTGCATCCTTCGGAACAACCAATAATCAGAAGCAATGTCCGGAGAATACAGCGGTAAAACATCCCATTTGAGCGTTTCCAAATATTTTTTACGATTTTAGCGACATGAGGCCGAGCGTTGTCATGAAGAAGAATAACTTTATCATGTCTTTGCTCATATTCCGGCCATTTTTTTCACAATGCACGGCTCAAACGAATCAATTGTAGCCGATACCGATCGCCCGTAATGGAATCGCCAGGTTTCAGCAGCTTATAGTAAACAAGATTCTTTTGGTCCCACCAGATACAGAACATGATCTTCGAACCATCGAATGTTCGGCCGTGGTGTTGATGTTGAAGTCGATGGCAACGATTGACCGGGCTTAGCGTAGTATTTTTTCTTCTTGGGGTTGTCGTAGAATATCCACTTCTCATCTCCAGTCACAATCCGATGCAAAAAAATCTTTTCTCTTTGAATCAGCTGTTCGCAAGTGAAAAATCGCCTTTCAACGTCTCTCGGTTTCAGTTCACAAGGCACCCAATTTCCTTGTTTTTGAATCATTCCCATAACTTTCAATCATACAGAAACGGCTTGTTGAGTTACCCCCAATGATTTTGCAAGCTCCTCTTGCGTTTGACTCTGATCTTCTTCGAGTAATGCCTCTAATTCTTTGTCTTCGATTTTTTTTGGCTGTCCAGAGCGAAGCTTCTGGACATCTTCTCTAAAGATGGAGAAACTCCATCTTTAAAATCTCCATCTTTGAAACGTCGAAAGCATTCCCTACATGATTTATCAATTGGAGCAGTGTCATAAACTTCGACAAGCATTCGATGGGCTTTAGCCGCATTTTTCTTTCAATTAAAGCGGAAAATAAAAACCTCCCGCAAATGCTGCTTGGTTAACAAAATTCGATATTTCAAACACAGTAAAAATTAAGATTTTTGTATGAAACTCAAAGTGATATAAACTGAATATTATTAACAGATGTTTAACCTCTCTGAAACCGCCAAAATCAGCTATCACTATGAATCTTTCACAACAGCTGGAGCCATCTTTAAACGGAACCGAATTAATTTGTACTCCCAATAGATAAATATGATCAGTATATGATTATGATTAGTCCGATGAAACAATTTAAAACAATGAAAATTGTATGTAGAGAAAATAGTAACGGACTTAAAAAATATTCTTCTACGTCTAAAACATCTCTGCAATGCGAAAATCGATATAAGACTATATCATGAAATGAAAGAAAAAAGTAATCGATAACAACAAAAGTACAGAGCGGAGTAAAATGACTGTTCCTTATGAGAATAAATTATCAAAAATTGTAGAATTGGATGATAGCATAGAACCTGAGGTATAATTTAAAAAATTTAATCAATCTTATATATTTTTTAATTATATTTTATAATTTAATATTATTTTAATATTACTTTTGTTTATAAATATAGATTTTAATGGACGCCACATACTTAATCTTAAGGCTCCTGACTAGTCGCGGCGGCCGGTCGCGGTGGAATCGTGACGTCAGAAGCGAGGAATGACACGTTAATTTATGTTGCGTGTCATTTTTAAATAAAGACAATTTGGAAATGAAATAACGAGATCACTTTAAAACACTTGTAAAAATCAATGAAAACTACCCTTTTCTCCTTTGACAATCAATAAAAGTGACAATCGTAAAAGGCATGTAAAATGAGCCTATATTCGGATAGAAACACACAGTCTGACAGCTATTGAAACGAGTAATATATATTAGATGTAGTAAAAAGAAATTCATTATTTTTGCATGAAATTGAATGGAAAAATAATGGATTTCTTTTTACTACACCTAATATATATGGTAAAATTCCAAGATAACTTTAGTTTTCATCGATAATTACGACTTTGATAAGTACAAGACAAGTCACATTTTCATAATTAGGTAAATAATAACGAAATGACATGCAACATAAGCCGGTATTCATAATCGGATTTTATATTCAAGACCGTCTTAAGTACGATTTTAAGAAGTCATGAACCAATCAGAGCTGCATTAGCATCTTAAGACATTACTTAAGATGATCTTGGAATAAAAATCGACTATAAATTTCGTCGTCAAATGTCACTTTTCCACGCCTATAAGTTTGGCCATTTATCGTGGTGCGGCACTTTAACACACAAGCTTATGTTCGTGAGCTCGCCTGCGACGTGCTGAGAGTAAATGAGACAATGAGCTCCTTCTCCCACTAGTACCTTGTTTCAAGCGACCGAAAATGCTTTTTCGGTCACTCGGCGGCTCTAGGTATCAATAAGGGGCAGGAAACATCCTGAATAACATAAAAGTTTTAATAAATTGTAGTAATAGTGTAGTAATAGTGTATCCCTCTCCTTAATCCAGAATAAATCATGTTAAAACGCAATGTTTACAAGATATTTAATTATTTACGATTTTTCATGCATTATTAGGTGTACAATTTTGCTTCCGCCGTTTTTTTTCCGAAATTCAAAGCTTTATTGTAAAAAACTGGTTATACATTTATGATTCAAAGTATTGTCCATCGCTGGCCACTACTTTCTCCCATCTTTCGCGTAGCGTATTCCGCATACGAATTCCGCATCGAAAAAACTGGTCATCTTTTGAGGCTATCCACGAATCGATCCAATTTTTTACTTCTTCATAAGACCGGAAGTGCTGGTCAGTCAGGCCGTGTGCCATTGATCGAAACAAGTGATAGTCAGAGGGAGCAACGTCTGGAGAATACGGCGGGTGGGACTTCCCATTTCAACGTTTCCAAGTATGTTTTGATCACTTTCGCAACATGGGGTCGAGCATTGTCATGCTACAAAATCATTTTATCGTGTCTCTCGTTATATTGCGGCCGTTTGTCTTTCAATGTTCGGCTCAAACGCATCAATTGCGTTCGATACCGATCGCCTGTGATTGTTTCAGTCGGTTTTAACAGTTCATAATACACTATGTGTGTATATATATATACACACGCCAAGCTAGTCCCACCAAATACAGAGCATGACCTTGGAGCCATGAATATTCGGTTTGGCGTCGACGTGGAAGCATGGCCGGGAACTCCCCATGATTTTCTGCGCTTGGGATTATCGTAATGAACCCATTTTTCGTCCCCAGTCACAATGCAGAAATCCCTTCCGCCTTTGCCTTTCAAGCAACTGTTCACAAGCAAACAAACGCCGTTCAACATCTCTCGACTTCAATTCGTACACCCAATTTCCTTGCTTCTGAATCATTGGCTTTGAGGCGTTTTGAAATGACTTGTTGAGTCACTCCCAATGATCGTGCCAATTCTTCTTGATTTTGACACGAATCTTGCTCAAGTAATGCCTCCAATTCTGCATCTTCGAAAACCTTCTCTCTTCCACCGCTATGCCGATCTTCGACGTCAAATCACCGTTCTTGAAGAGTTGAAACCATTCATGACACATTCTTTCACTAATAGCGGCCTCACCATAAGTATTTGAGAGCATTCGATGAGCCTCAGCCGCAGATTTCTTCATATTGAAGCAAAAAATTAAAACCTCCCGTAAATGACGAGAATTTGGCTCGTAAATTGACATTTTCAATCGAGAATAACTTTATGATGCAGACACAAATCGACTAATGTTTCTATGGGATTATGTTGACAGATGCCCAAGTTTATTGTATGACGTCTATGATCTATTTATTTCGACTACCACTCACCGCTAAAGCCATCTATAGGAAAACGGCGGAAGCAAAGTTGTACATCTAATACAAATTTAGATCAAGATCAGCTGCCGGTACTTACTTCCTACAATATACAGACGATGGTGCTATATTCCACGCATCGTAACTCAAATGATGCTATTGAATCTATTCAATTCTTCCTGAACAAGAAGTATGAGTATATAAAATAGAGACTTGAGAAACAAGAACTTGGAGACATCTCCTGCCAAATCCTCTTGGATTGACTTCACACAGGGCATGCAGTCAAGATTTTACCCAAATTATCCATCAACGAGATCTTAGTTCCTAGATTACATCACACCGTTTTCTGGGAGTTATACTGGACTGCAATCTTAAAGGCAGACACCACCTTAGGTATCTAATCGACAAAGGCAGAAAGATCTCTGGTATAGTGACTCTGTCGGACATCGTCTGGAGCTCCCATCCTGGTCTTCTCCTTACTATTTATAGAACATTCTGTAGTGCTATGGAATACGGATGCTAATTCTTCACTTGGAGTTCAACTACATTCGATTTCATTAAGTTACAGCGGTTGCAGTACAAGATAATTTGAAAAGCAATGGGATACGCATATCGATACTGATAAATGTCATGCTGGCAGAGGCCAAAGAAATCAATCTCAACATTAAGGCTCAACTTAATTACCTCTAAATTTATCTTCAAAATCCAAAATGGCCAATAAATTCAGCTTAGTATATATAAATCCTTAAAGGAAATGGAAATTATAGCTACCCGAAGAAACCGTAAAATTGATGCCATTAAGAGCTCTAGATTTTTCAAACATTTTGTGACTAACCGTTGCGAAAAGAACATAATTCATCGCTCTACATATCCACCAGCATACTAACACTCTTATGAGATCTTCTCTCTCAAAATGGATTATGTCAAAGATATGCATGGTTCCGACAAAAAAACAATCCCAGTTTAGTAATAGCAGATTTCTACCATAAGTCCTTTCAATATAGACAAAATGCCATTTTCTTTTACACCGATCGAAGAACGAGGAAAGTACCGTAGGAGCAGCTGTTTTCTCACTTAACATAGAAGACTCTATTAAACATAAATTGCCATCTGAAACCTCCATTTTCTTGACTGAGTTATGGGCCACATTACAAGCTATTCAGGCAATCGGAGATCTTGATCACAAAGAGCATTAAGACTCAGAAAGCGCGCTTGACCCTTTGCAATCCCACAAAAGTGCAGCGTAATTACATAATCTATTATATCAAACAAGCTTATTGCGATGTCATCAAACAGGATAAAGAGGTGACATTCTTCTGAGTACCAGCACATTCCAGGCAAAGCCGCTGATCAAGCTGCTAAATCAGCTACAGTAAAGGAATACAAATCATTCTTCAAAGTTCCTTACGAGGACCTCTTAGCAATCGATTGTCCAGACGAATAAGCAAATTGAAAAATATATGAAACTAATTTTAATCACTAAGGACATCTTTATTATGAACATTTTTATATTGTTTCTAAAAAAACAATGGTTTCATAAAGTCTCTCTGTCAAGAGAAGAAATAGTCCTTGTTAACCATCTAATCGAATCATATAAATATTAATGAGAGCCTTCACAGACGATCCAAATGATAGAGTCACCGGTTTGTTCCTGTGGGGATCCCTACCAAACAATTAATCACCTCCTGTTCCATTATGAGAAATTTAATCTGAATTCGTCTCCTATCCACAACTGTATTGCTACATTATAAATTCCTTAATTCCTCCCCGAATCTTCTTCCTGCCCTTCATTTCCCTTCCCTAAATTGTGCCACCTGCTCTTGGCATAAATGAAGGCCAATAAGCTTTTCTTTCTTCTTTGCTCTTCTTCTATGGCGCGCGGCAGCAGGCGTCTGGAAGGGGCGCTGGAGCAATCATTTCATCGAAACTCGTCTAGCAGACTGGTAATCCCCTCATAATTTATAACTAGTACCGCGGACCTCAGTGGTGTAGTCTCAATCTATTGCCTAATCAACACATCAAGAAGAAGAAAAAGTACGTTGTGTGATGACTGTGTAGACGAATCATATCTAATATTGCTTTTATGTTCTTTAGTCGTATTTTCAATTGTCTCTTTGTTTATCCTACGGCATAGTCGTTGCAATTTATTTTATATATCAGTTCTGAGTATGAGATTTGTTAATTCTATCTTTATATACTCTGATGAAAAAGTTAAATTTGTTGATATATCTATATCCTATTGTGTATGTGAGGTTATTGATAAAAGATGTAATTGGAAACGTTGGGGATGAAAGATAAAATGAAAAATTTTTTTAGAAAATTCGGATCTACATTGCTGGTGTCCCTCCTGATTTGTTCTTTTTTTAAATTTACTGTATTATTCAATAAGAATTTGATTCTTTTTTTCATGTTATTAAAAATTTAGAGAATAGCCATTATCGATGAGGATAATTTGATAATTAATTCTAAATTCTTTTGGTGAAAGATAGGATGTGAGAGAAGGATGCTTCCACCAGGCTGCAGATGGCTGTGGCACCGATTTTATGATATGTAGAATGATTGAAGTAACAAGAGAGATAATGTCCTGAAAATGTCTTTTTATGGAACCAATCTATGATAATTTTGTTGTAATCTACAATATTTTTATTAAAAGATCTGGAAAACTTAAACATCTTTCTTTTTCGATCTTAACTGTGAATTGAAGTCTATCGTGAAAACTATTAAACGTGATGAGAATGTCATCTACATCTAAATAAAAAATGTATTTGTCAAAAAAGTTTTCGGTTACCTTCAATAAATTTTTAACATTATAATACGAATTTAGGATTTGTTATTAATAGTTCATTTTTATTTACATCATTCTCGTATTATTCAGTAAGATAATGAAATGTCTCTCTTTCGTGAACGATTAAAGGACAATGCTGAATTTTAGCAAAATTAATTATATAACAGATCGAAATAATATTTCATATTTCATTATAAATCAAAAAATACAATTATACAACAAAATTCAGTCAATTTCCTCGAATAGTTTCGAAGTTATGAGCAAAATACTGAAAATGTGATGTAGATATATTTCTCAGGTTTGAATATTCCTGCTTAATCAGCTTTTATTCTTAACGCAGTTCATTATTTTGTTTTTTGCATTCCAGTCTATTTCGGCAATTCAAAACTGGACAAATGCATTTTATTATTTTCTATTAGGTGTACAACTTTGCTTCCGCCGTTTTCCTATAGATGGCTTTAGCGGTAAGTGGTGGTCGAAATAAATAGATATCATAGACGTCATACAATAAACTTGGGCATCTGTCAATATAACCCCATAAAAACATTAGTCGATTTGTGTCTGCATCATAAAGTTATTCTCGATTGAAAATGTCAGTTTACGAGCCAAACTCTCGTTATTTGCGGGAGCTTTTAATTTTTTGCTTCAATATGAAGAAATCTGCGGCTGAGGCTCATCGATGCTCTCAAATACTTATGGTGAGGTCGCTATTAGTGAAAGAACGTGTCATGAGTGATTTCATCGCTTCAAGAACGGTGATTTTGACGTCGAAGACCGGCATAGCGGTGGAAGAGAGAAGATTTTCGAAGATGCAGAATTGGAGGCATTACTTGAGTAAGACTCGTGTCAAAATCAAGAAGAATTGGCACGATTATTGGGAGTGACTCAACAAGCCATTTCAAAACGCCTCAAAGCCATGGGAATGATTCAGAAGCAAGGAAATTGGGTGCCGTACGAATTGAAGCCGAGAGATGTTGCGTTTGTTTGCTTGTGAACAGCTACTTGAAAGGCAAAGACGGAAGGGATTTCTGCATCGCATTGTGACTGGGGATGAAAAATGGGTTCATTACGATAATCCCAAGCGCAGAAAATCATGGGGAGTTCCCGGCCATGCTTCCACGTCGACGACCAAACCGAATATTCACGGCTCCAAGCTCTGTATTTGGTGGGACTAGCTCGGCGTAGTGTATTATGAACTGTTAAAACCGACTGAAACAATCACAGGCGATCGGTATCGAACGCAATTGATGCGTTTGAGCCGAGCATTGAAAGACAAACGGCCGCAATACAACGAGAGACACGATAAAGTGATTTTGCAGCATGACAATGCTCGACACCATGTTGCGAAAGTGGTCAAGACATACTTGGAAACGTTGAAATGGGAAGTCTTACCCCACCCGCCGTATTCTCCAGACGTTGCTCCCTCTGACTATCACTTGTTTCGATCAATGGCACACGGCCTGGCTGACCAGCACTTCCGGTCTTATGAAGAAGTAAAAAATTGGATCGATTCGTGGATAACCTCAAAAGATGATCAGTTTTTTCGACGCGGGATTCGTACGCTACCCGAAAGATGGGAGAAAGTAGTGGCCAGCGATGGACAATACTTTGAATCATAAATGTATAATCAGTTTTTTACAATAAAGTCTCGAATTTCGGAAAAAAACGGCGGAAGCAAAATTGTACACCTAATACAATTTTTGAATACACAATCACTATTTGATCGAAAAATTATAGTCTACTGCAAGACGAGCAATGCGCAGATGCTCACAAATTGGAAATTGTGGATCGACTCTGACGCCATATTGACAATCGAACGAATCGATGGGGACCACTTTTCAGCCTCCGGATATATTATCCTTCTTAAGAGGTTTCGCACAATAAAGGGAATAGTGAACAAAGAATAAGAATTTCAACCTATCAGACACTGTGTATTCCACAATACATGATTTCTGATAGATTGAAATTCTTATTCTCTGTTCCCTGTTTCTTTTATTGTGCAGAGTCTCTAAGGCTCCTGACTCCTCAGCCAAGAACTCTGCGTTGACGGTGACAACACAAAATCAAACAGCGGTCTGGCAAAACCCGGTAGCCACACACTTAAATACGATCCTATGTCGCGTATTCACCTACGACGCGCCGAGACTGAACGAGACAACAAGTTCTTTCTTACATTAATTACTTGTTTCAAGCCACCGAAAATGCTTTCTCGATAATCTCGGCCATTTGGTGGCGCTAAGTAATAAAAAGGGGGGGGGGAAGAATTCTAAATAACATATAAGTTTTCATAAATTATAGTAGTAATGTATTCCTCCCATTAATCCAGAATAGTATAAATCACGCAAAAAATGCAACAATTTACGAAATATTTAATTGTTTATGATTTTTCATGCGCATTATATAGCAAATTTCTCGAAAAGATTTCTCGTCATTTCGAAAATAAAAGTTGAAAGTTTTCAAACTTTATTGATTTCGACAGATTTTTGACTCAAATTTCGATTAATTTTCAAGTTGGAAATAAAATCTTGAATTGATCTAGTCAGCATAAAAATATATTACTAGTGTCATTAATGCAATAAGTAAATTCGATAAATAATGTAATAATGGAGAAAAATTTCATTAAAATTTCATTGAAATTTTATTGTGAAAATAAATTTTATTGATTAGCATCATATTTCAGAGGATATATGAAAATTATAACAAAAAAAATTTATTTTATGAATTCGAGAACTACTTGTAATTTTATGATGCACCCATGCGCAGTCATCCATCCGAATCCACTTACTGTTTCATGTCTGTGATCATACGAGAACTGCTCCTTCGAAGAACCATGAACCTCTATAATGCTAATGTATAGTTGTAACATATTTGTTCAAAGAGGCAGAATAAATAAAAAAAATATAGTTAATGTTAATTATAGTAGTAATGTACAAAAGATACCTATGATAATAACTTTTTAATACTGTAAAATATTATTTTTATTAGCTGAGATAATACTAATGATATATGTATGTATTTTTTACTAGTAAATTTTTTAAATCAAATATTACAATTACTGGAAATAGTTCTATATTACGTCATATGTCGTCATATATTAGATGTACAACTTTGCTTCCGCCGTTTTTTTCCGAAATTCGAGGCTTTATTATAAAAAACTGGTTATACATTTTATGATTCAAAGTATTGTCCATCGCTGGCTACTACTTTCTCCCATTTTTCGGGTAGCGTACGAATCCCGCGTCGAAAAAACTGGTCATCTTTTAAGGCTATCCACGAATCGATCCAACTTTTTACTTCTTCATAAGACCGGAAGTGCTGGTCAGCCAGACCGTGTGCCATTGATCGAAACAAGTGATAGTCAGAGGGAGCAACGTCTGGAGAATACGGCGGATGGGGTAGGACTTCCCATTTCAACGTTTCCAAGTATGTCTTGACCACTTTCGCAACATGGGGTCGAGCATTGTCATGCTGCAAAAGCACTTTATCGTGTCTCTCGTTGTATTGCGGCCGTTTGTTTTTCAATACTCGGCTCAAACGCATCAATTGCGTTCGATACCGATCGCCTGTGATTGTTTCAGTCGGTTTTAGTTTT
>NW_017259227.1:363968-371620 GCF_001594045.1 Atta colombica | reverse complement strand
TTTTAACAGTTCATAATACACTACGCCGAGCTGGTCCCACCAAATACAGAGCATGACCTTGGAGCCGTGAATATTCGGTTTAGCCGTCGAACGTGGAAACAGGCCGGGAACTCCCCATGATTTTCTGCGCTTGGGATTATCGTAATGAACCCATTTTTCATCCCCAGTCACAATGCGATGCAGAAATCCCTTCCGTCTTTGCCTTTCAAGCAGCTGTTCACAAGCAAACAAACGCAACATCTCTCGGCTTCAATTCGTACAGCACCCAATTTCCTTGCTTCTGAATCATTCCCATGGCTTTGAGGCGTTTTGAAATGGCTTGTTGAGTCACTTCCAATGATCGTGCCAATTCATCTTGATTTTGACACGAGTCTTGCTCAAGTAATGCCTCCAATTCTGCACCTTCGAAAACCTTCTTTCTTCCACCTCTATGCCGGTCTTCGATGTCAAAATCACCGTTCTTGAAGCATTGAAACCACTCACGACACGTTCTTTCACTAACAGCGGCCTCACCGTAAGTATTTGAGAGCATTCGATGAGCCTCAGCCGCAGATTTCTTCATATTGAAGCAAAAAATTAAAACCTCCCGCAAATGACGAGAATTTGGCTCGTAAACTGACATTTTCGAGAATAACTTTATGATGCAAACACTAATCGACTAATGTTTCTATTGAGTTATGTTGACAGATGCCCAAGTTTATTGTATGACGTCTATGATCTATTTATTTCGACCACTTACCGCTAAAGCCATCTATAGGAAAACGGCGGAAGCAAAGTTGTACACCTAATACTAATAGAGTAGTAACACTACTGGTTCAGCATTGACACTAGTATTTTTATACTTCCAAATGATATTAGAAACTTGATATAGATCAACATTTAAATTTCATTAATTTAAAAATCGAGATCATTTCGATATCGATTCAAGCTAAAATTAGTCTAACTAAACTTTGATAGAGTCGATGATATTTTTCCTTGATTTCGTACTCATTTATGATAAGAGATATTATTCCCTGAAATTTGTCAATACAAAAGTGACATAATAAGATTAAATAATCTACAAAGTACATATAAAAGTAATATTATTCAGCAGGAGTAGAACAATAAAATAAGATACAAAGAATTGCTAGAAGAAAAGATGTAGACTTTACCGACAGTTGTAAAAAATGTTCCGATTCGTAACACACAAAAATTCCACAATTTTTGTAAAAAGTTATAAAATTATTTATAAATTCTGAAAAATTTTGAGAAAGTTTTTATGATTAGAGCGATATTGCAATTGTCGAAATGAAATCGAAAAAAATGTTGATTCGACGTTTGAACGAAAATATTCAAAATCTAAGATTACGTACCAAAAATATTAAAAATGTATCAAACTCTCATTGCACTCTCTACATACATAACTTTTTATCATTCAAAAATGTTGAAATTTCGATGCAAGTTTCGAATCGACAACTTTTCCACCGTAACGATAACAAAACGACATCTTTTCGAGGAACTATTTCTGAGTCCCTCCTTATTAATTCATAAACTCGAATAGGAAGAATAGTTCAGTAGAAGTAAAATTTTATCGGAAAAAAATTATAAACCAGTATTTCTTTTCACCAAAGTCTCGAAAAACCATCAGAAAAGAAATGCGTATGTTTGAGACTCGTGACTTGTGAAAAAAATATGCGACAAAAAATCGAATAGTTGCAAAAAGTACATTTTTCGCTTATAAAACGAAAGATTGATTGTATGAAAAAAATTCCGTATAAAAAATGTAGGTTTTCGAAATACGAAATAAAACATGGAAAAACATTAAAATCGATCTATTAGTTCAGTAAGAAAAAAATAAAAAACCGAAAAAGGCTTTTTTTTCACTCGCTCTGTATTCATTGAGATTTAAACGTAAAGCTTTTGAAATTCTCGTAAAAGCCTTCGTAATGACAAATAAATCTAGCCCTGAACGAGCCTGTTCAGTTTTTGCAAAAGCCATTTGTTCACTAAAAACTGTCTGCAGAAAACTTAATTTCTTCATTTTTGAGTAATCGCACTTCAATTTACAGGGTGATTTTTTTTCTTCAAGAATTGCATCACATACACTTAATAACAAAACGATTTTTGCAGTTAAACTATTATAAAATGACTTTAAAAAGTGAATATCTTTTTCTGTAAAAAAATGAAAATAATTTCGTTAATATGCATCGAATCAAATAGTTGTGTGTGAAGCATTTGAAATCTGACATTTTTCTACAAATTTAAAAAAAAAGGATTACCTTCCAATTATTAGGAATCGAGACAACCATTTTTTTCAAAAAATCATTGTAGCTCTAGTTTTTAAGATTAAGAGTTCCGTCTGGCACCAATTTATCAAGAAAGAATTGAATTTGCCATTAAAAAAATCTCGAATTGTAACCATACAATTTTTAAAAAATTTCTTTTTTCTTGAATTTTATTTTTTCAGTTTATTATTAAATAATCACATTTGAGAATAGAGCGCATGATTAACAAATTTAAGTCACATTGGCTTTTCTTTATTTAATATGTTGTGAAAAGTGTTTTGGACAATTAAATATACGAAATTATCAATACAAAATTATTTTTGTATTGATAATTTAATTGCAGATGCAAATATGATAAATGTAAACAAATAATTAATAAATAATTTGCTAAATGTTAGCGTAACTGTTAAAGATATAACACTAACTTTCGCAAATACAATAATAAATTAGTGTTACATGAAAAATATATTTTGTAATATTCTATTCACTATATATGTAATATTCACTATATATTCAACAGTTATACATGTAACACGATTATATACAATTATAACAATGACAATTATGACAATGATAATTATGACAATTATGTACGAATTTGCTGTTTATTTCATTTACGCCCATTCCGCTCTATAGGAATGAAGGAATTCAAAGCCGAAATATAACGAAAACATAACGAAAAGCGGAATGTTTGTGATTGGTTCTGCTCTCGTTCCGCATTTACGCTATTCCGTTGCATAGGTTTATATTCTCCAATTTCCAGCACACCAGCGCGATGTTCGTCACGCGTAACACGCGATATGCAATAAGTTAATACAGCTTTACCAATATTCTCATTCTAAAGGTATATTCTCATTGGATATCGTATGTCGCCCGCGATTAACATCGCGCTGATGTGCCGGAGTCATAAGGCCGGGTTTACACCTTGACGGAAAAGTGGAAAAGCGGAAGCCAATCGGAACTCGCAATAGTAGGCAGCACATTCCACTTGTCTGCTTCTGTTTTTCCGCGAGTTCTAATTGGCTTCCGCTTTTCTGTTTTCCATTTTTTGTTAAGGTGTGAACCTGATCTAAGAAGTTTTTCTTACTCGTCTCATATAGCGGAATGGAATGTCATCTCGATCGCAAATTAATTTGCTTTATTTAATCGATATTTCGTAATTTTAATGCGACTAAAGTAGTTATAACATTACTTTGCTCAAAAATACTGAACTATAAAAATGAAATAAATTTTGTTATTAAAATTCCATTCCGTACCGATTATACGGGACTGGTAGAGAAAATTCTTAAGAAATGGAATGACATATTTAGCTGAGTTGGTTGAATCTAAAAATTTTAACGAATATTTAGAAAATTTCAATATTTAAAAGAATATTGAGAGAAAATTGTATTTTGCTTATAACATTTTATTACAACATTAAAAATATACAAGAAAACAAAAATTCT
The DNA here is from genome assembly GCF_001594045.1 of Atta colombica. NCBI lineage: Eukaryota > Metazoa > Arthropoda > Insecta > Hymenoptera > Formicidae > Atta > Atta colombica. The sequence goes on along the minus strand of NW_017259227.1, from coordinate 367,911 downwards.
GGCTACATCTAATGTTTACACAGAATGAGGCATTTCCAAGGAGCAAGTGATAATTTAGTCGTTGAAATGCAAATGACCGGTGAGAAGTTTTTCAATTATTTCATAATAAAGGAATTATTTTAAAAATTGCTGGCATTAGTTGGACCATATATTGTAACAAGAATGTCATATTGAAAAATAAGAATTATTATTAATTTTCTTCTTTGAATTTGACAAATTCTCAATCATTAACAATAATCGAATCGACATAACATTCTGTATCGTTTCTATACCGTTCCGGCCATGATTCCGATATGATAGAAAAACTTCTTAAGCCTCATATCCATGATGCTAGAAATCGGTCCGAGATTTCAGATGAAGAAAGAATTGACGAATCGCAATGGTCATGTGATTAAATTGTTCCAATATGATTTGTTAATTTTTTCTTTGTCCGAGATCTCGGACCGATTTCTAGTATCATGGACATCGGGCTTTATGGAACGGAATGCTAGTAAACTCATTTCTAGTAAGAAATCCGTTCCATCGTTCCGATTCCGTTAAGACATTAGATATGTAGATATTCTCATTCATCGTCTTGGTTCTATTTAATTGATAAATTATAGCACGATTAATGACAAAGATAAAGTTAAGAACACAAATTTTGATAAAAATACAATCGATTTTTGCGTATAAATAAAAATTTGACAAGAAAAAAGTGTCATTCTATTCCGCGAACCGAGATACTAATCCTTAAAGTTGACGACTATTCTGAAGTTAAAAGATCTGTCATAACAGTAGTTCACTCGCTTTAAAAACATAAATTCTCTGCTAAAGTAGTAAATTTATATTTTAAAAACAGTGAATTTGTTTTGAAAATAGTGAACCACTACTGTGACAAATTTCATAATTCGAATAGTCGACTTTAAGGCTTAATATCACGATTTGCGAAGCAGAACAACACTTTTTTCTTGTCAAATCTTTGTTTTTACGTGAAAATACATCAATTCAGTGTATTATTATCAAAATTTGAAGTAAGCGAACTCTTCTTAATTAGCATCTATCTTTATCACTAATCGTACTATGACAATCAAGTAAACCAAAATGGTAGATGGAATATTTACATATTTAGTGCCTTAATTCCGTGTATGATCAGGAACAAAAAGATTGTAACACTTTTTTTTCAATAGATTTCGGAACGCAGTTTGCTCATCGCGTAATTGGTTCTTATTCATGGATTGATAAATAAGGGGCTCCGCAGAATAAAAAGAACAGGGAAAATAAGAATTTCAACTTATCAAAAATCATGTATTGTGGAATACATAGTTTTTGATAGATTGAAGTTCTTATTCTCTATTCTCTGTTCCCTGTTCAATCAATTGCTGGGTGAATAGATTATATTCCAAAATTCATTGAAAAAAAAGTGAGCAGTCTTTTAGTCCATAGATTTGTTGTGTCGCACTTTTTGCACTTCGACATCTTCGCTTTCTCTTTTCAAAGTCAAATATATATTTATCTCATTTTAAGTGTAAAAATATTTGGGGATTTCATGCAATGCGAATAGACCTCATGACTGTACGTACATGAAACGGCTGTAAAGCCTTATGTCCACAATATCGGTCCGAAATCTTGGATGAAAAAATAATTGACCAATCGCAATGGTCATGTAATCAAATTGTTCAAATGTGATTTGTTAATTTTTCTCTCTGTCTGAGATCTCGACTATCTCGGCGATTTCTAGCATCAGGTTTAAGAAATCCGATCCGTGCTTAATGGGATGGCACCCTAAATTTTCGTTGACATGGCATTGAAGGGTTTCCAGTCTAGACTTTTGAAGTTTGTGGTGGGTTGCCGGCTGCCATCTTGCACCTCGCTCGTTTGAGAAGCCGGCCGCCCTAAAAAATTTGGAGTTTCACGCGTTCGCGCGGCCGTAGCAACTTCGTGAGTGATTTTTGTATACTCGCAACGAATCCAGGAATCCATCGTGTTGAATCCAATAAATATTCAAGCTCGGAATGGTTTACGTGAGTCTTCTAAATGGGTCTACATCTATTCCTTGATCATGATGGCGTGTAATTTATTGAGTACATGTGTATACGTGCCTTGTACTTATATGCTTTTGTGTGCTTTCCTTCCGTTGATTTGTAATATATTTATCTCGTAATTCTTGCGATTCCTCGAATCAGTTGGAAAATTTATTTTATTTTGATATAATTTTTTGTGCTTCCGAAAAAAAACTTGAAAATATATCTTTGAATATATGCAAAATTCGAGCGTTGTAATTGATAAATGAAAATATAATAATACGCTCTCTCTTAATTGTAATTAATAAAAACTCAGATTTATATTTCTGTCTGCGTATTTTTATCATACTTATATTTTTTTGCCAGTTCAAAATACATCTTTATAAAATTTATGATACTATTTTTTAATCATAGCAAATTTGCATTTGTGTTTCGAAATTTTGAATCTTTTTAATTTATTTAAAATAAAATATATACATTTGTAATCAATTTTAAAATAATAATAAAAGAGAGAGAGAGACAGAGAGAGAGAGAATGAATTCATATTTTTCAAGCTTCCATATTCTTTTAAAATACACACACACATACAATATATATATTATATATATATATATGTATGTGCGTGTATGTATATATATATATATATATATATATATACATATACACAAAAACTTGTTAATTTGTTGTCATACAAACAAATTAGATGTATTCACAAGAAAAGGTTATATTCTAGCTTCATTAATTTTGATCAAACTTGCAATGATGTTAAAAGGCGATTAAAAACAACAACTACATAACTGCTTCTTCAAATGGATTTTAAAAAAGCTATTTTATATTAATAATTAATTCTGACTTGTATTATGGATCAAATTTTTTCTCACCTAATGATAATTTTAAGCATTCCTAATGATTATAATACAAAAAATGGTTCAATGGAAATCAGAGACATCAAAACGGCTTATTGACTATTCTTCATTTCATTGATCATACTTGAAGCATCCTATGGCACCATAGTTCAGCATGCTAACTGCTGATTCACCATAGCTTGTTAGTATGTCTTCCTGTAGTATATCTGGAAACATTAGTAGACTCAGTGCTAAGCTACGCACAGCGACACTGCTGTGGCTACTTTACGCGATACTAATACAAAATATCTATGTTCAATTCACTATATATTCGGTTTCTAAGATTCATTTAAAATAGCTTTATAGGTATTGGTTTCGTATTCGTCTCTAACATTGCTGCAACTTTTTATCAAAATCGGTGGATAATCGGAAGATTAGAGCATAGTCTCTCCTTGTTATTGGATATATGACATATATTAAAACTGTTATACACAGATTAAAAATGTATGTTTATTAATATAAAAATGTATGTTATTAATATAAAACAGATTAAATTGCAAAATTTATAAAATACTTTATTGTGTTATTAGATAAAACATGTATTTGATATTTGCATTTCAATTTTAAACTTAGATTACATCACTATACAGTAAACTATACAGTAAACTTTTATATGCATTAGTGCATATTAGTGCTTACAATCAAATTCACTATTAAATTATGTATTGCAGCAATTCAATTGATTTCTTCTTTAAGTTATTCTTCATATCTTTTAGTAATATAAACATTCAACAGAATTGTATAATTTGCTTAGGTTCATTACTGTTCTCACATGCACGTAGCTGGATAAGCAAGGAAGTTAAAGCTAATAGCTCTAGGTTTGGAATAGACAGTCGAGATAGTATATCATTCAAGACACTTATCGATAATAATATTTCTTTGAGAATGGCTTTACCGAGTAGAGCACGTGTCTATGCTGATGTAAATTCACATAAACCAAGAGAATATTGGGATTATGAATCTTATGTTGTCGATTGGGGGTAAGATTTATCACAATAATATGTCAATATATCACTATTATAATATATTATTTTATTT
>NW_017259227.1:362696-363868 GCF_001594045.1 Atta colombica | reverse complement strand
ATATATATATATATTTTTTTTAGGCAACAAGATGATTATCAGTTAGTGAGAAAATTAGGCAGGGGTAAATATAGTGAAGTATTTGAGGCTATAAATGTTACAAACAATGAAAATTGTGTTGTAAAAATATTGAAGGTATGATAAAGTACGATCAATGCTACAAATTTTTTTTTTAATTGGAACCATTCTTTAATTGGTCAATTCATAAAATTCTTTTTTCTTAATTAATCAATTAAATGCTTCAAAGCATTTATAATAAGACTGACTGTATTCATAGTCGTGTTATATATCATATATAAATATTTGATATAAACTGAAGATGAAAGTAATAATTTTTTATTTGTTATAGCCTGTTAAAAAGAAGAAAATAAAAAGGGAAATAAAAATTTTAGAAAATCTTAAAGGTGGGACCAACATAATTACACTCCAAGCAGTTGTTAAAGATCCAGTTTCAAGGACACCGGCACTGATTTTCGAACATGTCAACAACACAGATTTCAAGCAATTATATCAGACGTTAACTGACTACGACATAAGATACTACCTCTATGAATTATTAAAAGTGCGTGTATTGTTAAATGCAATGGAACTAAATATCAGTTGATGGTGAACATCGAAATAATTACTGATAGCTGTAGGTGTATATCATGGGTCCGAAAAGAGTAATAGATTGAATTATTGTATTTTTCATATCGAGGATGAGACCAGTTATTATAATTTTGTTTTTTGCTGTATTCTTACATCCATACACTAGATATTTTTGATGAAAGTTAAAATTGTTATGTTCTGTTTTATTTTTTAAAACAATTTAAAGAAGTCATTTGTATATATTAGGTGTACAACTTTGTTTCCGCTGTTTTTTTTTTCGAAATTCGAGGCTTTATTGTAAAAAACTGGTATACATTTATGATTCAAAGTATTGTCCATCGCTGGCCACTATCGTTCTCCCATTTTTCGGATAGCGTACGAATCCCGCGTCGAAAAAACTGGTCATCTTTTGAAGCTATCCACGAATCGATCCAATTTTTTACTTCTTCATAAGACCGGAAGAGCTGGTCAGCCAGGCCGTGTGCCATTGATCGAAACAAATGATAGTCAGAGGGAGCAACGTCTGGAGAATACGGCGGGTGGGATAGGACTTCCCATTTCAACGTTTCCAAGTATATCTTGAC
>NW_017259227.1:354537-362596 GCF_001594045.1 Atta colombica | reverse complement strand
GCCGAGCTGGTCCCACCAAATACAGAGCATGACCTTGGACGTCAAAATCATCGTTCTTGAAGCATTGAAACCACTCACGACACGTTCTTTCACTAATAGCGGCCTCACCATAAGTATTTGAGAGCATTCGATGAGCCTCAACCGCAGATTTCTTCATATTGAAGCAAAAAATTAAAACCTCCCGCAAATGACGAGAATTTGGCTCGTAAACTGACATTTTCAATCGAGAATAACTTTATGATGCAGACACAAATCGACTAATGTTTCTATGGGATTATGTTGACAGATGCCCAAGTTTATTGTATGACGTCTATGATCTATTTATTTCGACCACCACTTACCGCTAAAGCCATCTATAGGAAAACGGCGGAAGCAAAGTTGTACACCTAATCTATGGTTTTCGTACGATTTCATTTTATTTTTCCTTATTTATAATTCGTTAATATTATTTACGCCAATTATTAATGCCAATATTTTTTTCTATAAGATTTTAAACATTAGAGAATTAATTTAGAAAAGGTTCAATGATTTTATGATTAAAGACCCTATAAATAAAAATCACACCATACGGTAGTCAGTTTTGATTGCCTCGCTAGGTTTTGTCAATTCCCGCTTATATTTGCATCACTAATTTTAGGTGCCATAAATATTATATTTCAGCAATGTAAGTACGAAATAAATCTTAAATGGAAAATTGTTGTAAAACAATGCTGCATATTGACTCATTTTCTAAATTTTTACGTATATATTTTTTGGATATAACTTGTATATGAATAAAATAATTAAATTTACTTAATAATCTGTATTGCAATTGTTACTTAAAGCAATCTCATTTTAAAGAAAATTAGGACATTCTGATTTCAAAAATAATTTTTTCAAAATTAACTTTTTCTTTTAAACTAATTCAATCTTAACTTTTATTAAGTTAATTTTTTGTTTCTTCTTTTAATTTAATTTTATTAATTTTATAGCCATTAACTTTAACTTAATTTAATTTAAAAAAAACATGAACTTATCCAATTCTGAAATTGACATTTGTGTGAATAATAATTTTAATTATACTAATATTTTTACATTTCTCTTACCTTTTTTAAATTTAGGAAATCATATGTTTTATCTTCAAAATACATTTGACATTTTACTTAAAAGGCACATGTGGAAACATTTTTGTATCCTTGCAACAAATACATCAACAATTATAAAATTTCAATAATTTTTGTTAATTTTGGACTTGTGAATATTTGTTATAAATAACATATTGAAGTACGACTAATGCACCATCTAATCGGACATAAATGAAAATATTGTAGTATTTGACATAATTGTTCCTATTTTATGTTCCTGCACAGGCGCTAGATTATTGTCACAGTATGGGAATTATGCACAGAGATGTGAAACCGCACAATGTTATGATAGACCATGAAAATCGAAAATTACGATTAATTGACTGGGGACTAGCAGAGTTTTATCATCCTGGTCAAGAATATAATGTACGAGTAGCTTCCCGCTATTTTAAAGGCCCGGAATTACTTGTAGATTATCAAGTAAGTATTTTGCAATATTAAAACATAACAGAATAAAGGCAAAAGAGATTACAAGAGTGAAAAAGAAAATAGAGGAATAATAATTGTCTTTATAAAAATCTATCATTAAGTAATATTTAAATATAAATTTTATTTATGTAAATTAATTTGAAATATTTTGATGTTTTACAGATGTATGATTATTCATTAGATATGTGGTCATTGGGTTGCATGCTCGCTAGCATGATATTCAGGAAAGAACCGTTTTTTCATGGACACGATAATTATGATCAACTAGTTCGAATTGCAAAAGTTCTTGGAACTGAAGAATTATTCGAATATCTTGACAAGTATCATATTGAATTAGATCCCCGTTTTAATGACATATTAGGCCGACATTCTCGTAAACGTTGGGAACGTTTTGTACATTCGGAGAATCAACATTTAGTATCCCCAGATAGTTTGGATTTTCTTGATAAACTCTTACGCTATGATCATTATGAAAGATTAACTGCACGTGAAGCAATGGAACATCCTTATTTTTGTAAGCATATATCGTGATGCATTATTCTTAAAATATGTTTTGGTATTTGTCTTTGCATTATCTTACAATGTGTTTCAAAATAGAAAAAGAAAATTAATGTTACTGTTACATAGGCTTGTATATGGTCCATTTATATTTTATTCAGTGAGATTTATGTTTCGAAAACTTTCTTTTTAAGAGTGTGTATTTGTTTCATATCTTTTTTTCTATTTCAGATCCTATAGTAAAAGAACAGGGTCGTTTGACAATGGTGTCATCATCACCTACTCCCATGGCAGGCTCAGTGCCTGTAGGTGAGTAGCGGTCCAGGTAATGTCACCACCTTAATCTACCTCTATACTAATTGATATAATTATAATATAATTAATTTATACAAATTTAATATTGTAAAATATGTTTTTCTTATTTCATCGAGATATACGCTCTCAATGTATCTTTTTTTCCTAAAAATGTTACGCTCAATATTTTATATCTATCATTATGATTAGATTTAATAATATAACAAGCAAAATAAAATGAATACATTCGTGTGTGTGTGTATATATATATATATATATATAAAAATTTTTATGCCTGATACCATGTGCAGGGATGTAATCATAAATGTTATTTGCACTTTACATTGAAATATAATCTGTATTTAAGTAAGGTAAAAGAAATGTAAGTTGTAAATACATTACAAATAGAAAATATTGATTATACATATACTGTTTATTTGTTATATTAATTCATTTTATATATTAATAACCAGACACGCGACATTAAGTAATAAGTATATGCGCGCGTGCGCGCGCACATATTCACATATAAGACAAGGTATCTCACCAAACATGATCACTCTTAATACCTGTAAGGTCGAATAAAAAACATGTTTAGACAGAATTTGGCTTGACAGGATACAAACAATAATAAAATCAATTTTCGAAAAACCGATTTTTTATGATCATATAAAAACCATGATCATTTTTTCAAATGGAATTGTATGGAGTTTTTTTATGTTTACTATTATTTTTGTCCCCTGTCAAATCATCTATTATTTATCTGAACATATTTTTGATTTGATTTTATTCTGCAAAAATGTAAAGGATGATCCGCCGTTAGGCGGATATATGTATATATACGAGGTGTCCCAGAAAATTTAAGTAATTTTCATGTGCAGATAGACTAAAACTGACTGAGTCAAAAAATCTTGTATCACATATTTTGCGATTTTCGTAATAGTTAAGAGAGATATTAATTATTAAGATCGCTAAATAAATTAATATTTGCTTGCTCATACTGCGAAATGCATGCCCATCGTAATCATTAAGCGCGGGAATTGTTTACTAAGTGACAATAGTTACGCATACGAAAAAAAACAACTTTCCATGCTATGCAGTCGTATCTCGCGATTGTATTTGACGGTAGATTTCCATTCGGGTGAATCTCGTTAACTATTGCGAAAATGGCAAAATTGTATAGAATCCGATTTCCGATTCAGTTCTCTTTATTCGTACACGAGCTTTGTCCTAAATATTCTGGAGCATTCAGTGTGTGCATGCGTGCGCGCGCGCGCATGTATATATAGTGTCCGATAAGTTTTGATAAAATGTTTATGTGTAGATAGAGCGGATTAAACTGGAAAAGTTCTCTGTTACACATTTTGCAACATTTTTCACAATAGTTAACAAGATATTAATTATTAAAAATTGCCGAATATTGGTTTTCAATAATTTTTTTCTCAAATATTAAGAAAAACTGTAAGAGACAAAAATTGTTTATTTTCTTCTCTCAAAACTCTAAGAATTTTTTCAGAATTTTTATCAATTTTTTAGTACTGCATTTTCTTATTGTCAACTATTTTTATCAACATGAGAAAATACAGTATTAAAAAATTCTGAAAAAATTCTCAGAACTTTATGAGAAAAAAATAAATTATTTTGTCGCTATTTTTCTATAAAGTTGAGTAAAGTATTTGAGTAAAAAAATTATTGAAAATTAACATTCAGCGATTTTTAGTAATTAATATGTGCGTGTGTGTGTGTTGTGTGTGTGTGTGTACACAACTTAACAAAAAATAGGGAATACTCTTTCAAATACATTCAAAAGTGTGCAGTATTCAAAACACTAACTCAGTGAAAAATGATTACAAATGATAAGCGAAAAAATATTTGAAAGCTCGAAATTTCTACCTTTTTTTTTTGAGAAAAATTTTAGAAAAAAATGTTTCGAACAAAAGTTTCATGACTTCGAGAGGGCCATAAGATGGTATCTATTGATTTGATCTTGGGTAACATTGTTAAGGTAAAGTCATTTTGAATTTTTAAGACCCATTTTTTTATTATGTCTTCTTGTAGCTTACTTCGAGAGTTTTTCAAAATACCCTGATGAAAATTTTTCTCAGAATTTTTTATATAATTTTTTTTTAAATTAAAGAATTTCTCTTTAATTTTATAACGTTAATTTTATTAATTTTATACTTTCTCATTTTTTATATGAATTGGAACATTTCTTAGAAAATCTTTTCTCAGAATTTTTCATATATGTTAATTATGAAATTATATTACGAATTATATTACGAAAAATTGTAAGACTTTTAAGATTTTTTTGTAAGTAATTTCTGATGAAATATTATACAATCTAAAAAAATTTAATATTTTTTAAAAATTATTGGATGAAAGAAATTTCAGAATATTTTAGAATTCAATTGTATGAAAAATTCTGAGAGAAGATGTAAACTTTCCGAATATTTTTGAGTATTTCTGAAAAATGTCCCAGTTTATATAAAAATTATGAGAAACATTTTCACCAGGGCTATAGGTAATAAAATGTTTTTTCGTTAAGTACTTTTCGAATTGTAAGGCTTTTGAGTTGAAAGTTACAATATTATCGGCATTAGCGTTATCCAAGGTATTCGACTAAAACTTCTTAAATATTCAGGATCGTGACATAACAATATTTATCAAAGTCAAGACTATTAGAGGTTATATCTCTTATTTTCATTTTTGCACTGAAAATTCATTTTTATGTAAAAATGAAAATAAGCGGTACAACTTCCAATAGCCTTGATCATGATAAATGTTATTCAAGTCATGATCTTGAACAACATTTAGGAGATTTTAATCGACGGTTAGACCCACTTTGTGCTGACCGTACTGTAACTTTCATAAATCTTATAACTCGAAAAACATTTAATGAAAAAATTTATTATGATGTTTTGAAAAGCTCTCGAAGTAAACTACAAGAATATGTAACGAAAAATATGGTTTCCATTAAAAAAATTCAAAGTGACCTTGTTCTGATCTTGACAACCTAAGATACCAAATCAATGGTATATCTTATGTCCCCCTCAAAATTATGAAATTTTTTTTCAAAATATTTTTTTTCTAAAATGTATTGTTCGAGAGATATTGAGATCGTCATTAAAAATGAGACATCCTGTGCATGCGTGCGTGCACGCGTGTCTAAAATATATATATGTATATACAAAATCGTTTAATTTGATATTATATTTCTATTATTATATATTAAGTTTATGTCTGTAAGTTTACAAGATAAAGGGATATGTAGTCAATTATCTATATTTGATACAACAACGATACAACAATATAATGTTAGTGACGTATTCTGTACCTGTATAAAGCTTTAAACTTCTGTTTACTGTCGCGTTTATCATTTCTTTTAATAACAAAAAATAATCTTAATTATTTTTGAAAATAAGATAAGATTAATCAATCTGTTATAGGAAATACATTATTGATACTATAAGGACGTGTTGCACAATTAGGATTTTTAAAATATGTTCTTAGAGACAAAAAATGATACAAATCAAAGTTGAATAATATAATGTATTTATATTTCTATTTATTGATTTTTTTGTTAATTAAATGCAAATGATTGTATTGTTTTTAAGTAAAAGATTTTTCTGAGCATTTTGCGAATAAAAGTATCAGACTAAAATGAAAGCTTGAAAAAGAAATATTTTACGAGATATTTTATATTTTATTTTATTATTTTTTTATATTATATTTATTAAAATATTTCATAAACAAGACATTTCTTTTATAACTTTAATATTTTTATACATAGAATAATCAAATGAAGTACTACAAAGAAAATACATAGTTGCTTTTCGAAAAAAATATGTAATTGTATAATTATAAAAAAAATATGTAATTGTATAATAAAGTCGCAAATTGCATAATTAATAACACAGTAATAATGGAATAGATGTTAGAATTTATCTGACACTTTCTGTATAAATGGATACTTTTGAAATCGAACTTGTATTTTCTTGAGTTTAAATGAAGTAAGACATCGTGTACTCATACATAAATTGTGCAACATATTATACATAGTAAGAGAACTCATGTTAAAGCGATTTTTTTAACTAGTAGGTTATTACAGATCATCGTGGCGTAACAATGAGCAGCGTATCGGTTCATGGAACAAACGGATTGGAAAGCGTGGAAGAAATTGGAAGTGGGTGTTTGACCCTCTCAGAAGAACTGCCTCAACTCTTTTGAATTCAGCAATTGTCAACTGAATCCCAATCTACTACAGAATATAACAATACAACAGCAAATATTTCATATTGTCAAGTATATTCTTCTCTGCACGAAAATCATTTTGGTTTGTAATAATGGCTTCATTAATCCTATTATTTAAAATTGAAGCATTTTATTTTATTTCCTTTAAAAACATAGAACTATTCAAAATTTGCGATGTACTTAGAGAATTGTGAGGAAGATTAGGATTCTGGCATAAAATTTGTCGCATAAATGCTGTGTCATATTGGCCGTTGTGCATGCGATATCGAAGATAGCATTACTTCCATTTTATAATTTGCGATGCACTTTCCTATTTTTTTCCGATGTTATTGTTATTATATTTTTGGCAAATCTATAGATACATAAAGATGCAGCTAGATTCATTTTTATTTGAAAGATGATTCCTCATGTTTACATAATACGCGTAGTAACAAAAAATTCAAACCACTCTTATTTGCATTTACATATATGTACACTCATACGCAACGGAACACACACACACACACACACACACACACACACAGAATGTCTCACACTATCATATTTCCTCTTAAGAATTAGGTATTCTTGAGATAATTTTGAAACAAAAATCTCAAGACTACAATAGTTTTTTAATTATAATTGATTAAAAATAGTAAGTAATTTGAAAACTATTATAGCCTCGATATTTTCGTATTAGGATTTTCATCTTAGAATGTTCAAAAGAATCCAGAAATAATAATAAAGGTTATAATAATAATAGAGGCTATAAAAGTAAAATAATTTTTGATTTATAAGCAGGGCTCGGTAAAATAACTGATATAACTTATTTAAAATAAAAGATATAAAAAAATTTTAAAAACTTATTTAAAATATAAAATCGTAGGAGTCGGTAAAGTATCAAGTATGATTTATTTGAAATAAAAAATATAAAGTAGATTCCAAGAATTTATTTAAAACACTAAATAAAAAATAAGTCACAAGAAATTATTTAATAATATAAAATAAGAAATAGGAAATACATTAATTTATTTAAAATATAGAATAACTTTTATTTAAAATAGAAAAATAATTTGTCTTTTATTTTAAATAAGAAATTGATTTCGAAAACTTACTTAAAATATAAAATAAGAAATATAGTTTAAATAAACGTTTCAAATAGTGAATACAAAATATTTTCATGATTCATTTTGTCTATTTGAATATACGAATATATGAATTTATAAATATAACGTTTCGTTATAACTATAGTCTATATTAATATTTAATAATATTAATCCTTCGCAAACCACAGGTGGAAAATTGAAACATGGATCATATGTGGGTATATCTTGTATCCCACATATGCTATACTTCATTATAAATGTATTATAATTTAACTTAATAACCGTCAGTTTTACGATTTGATAATATAACTAATACAATTTATTTAAAATAAAAAATAAATAAATTCCAAAACGTATTTAAAATATTAAATAAGAAAT
>NW_017259227.1:338739-354437 GCF_001594045.1 Atta colombica | reverse complement strand
AGAAATTATTTAAAATAATAAATACTAAATAATGTTTTCATTTATTTTAATTTAAAATAAATATTTTAAATAACGTATTTTAAATAAATTTATTTGAGATAAGACTGAATCCTGCTTATAAGCATTTAAAGTTAGCTTACAATTCAAAAAATTATTGTAGTTTCGACATTTTCGTATTAGGATTTTCAAAATTACCTCAAGAAAGTCCTTAAGAGGAAATGCGGCAGTTGACCTGTGAGACCTGTAATACACACACACACACTCTCTCACTCACACACACACACACACACACACACACACACACACACACACACACACACACACACACACACACACACACACACTTTACGTAGGCATGCGTGCGTGTATACACATCTACAGGGTGTCTCATTTTAAATGACGACATCAAATTTCTCTTGAACAATACATTTTAGAGAAAAATGTTTCAGACAAAATTTTGTGATTTCGATAGGGACATAAAATGATACCATTGGTTTGATCATGGGTGGTGTAGTCAAGGTGAGGACAAGGTCATATAGAATTTTTTAAATGAGACTCCTCATTTTTCATTACATATTTTTGTAAGCCTCGAGAGCTTTCCAAAATACTATAATTAAGTTCATTTTCATTAAATATTTTTCGAGTTATAAGGTTTATAAGTTACAGTACTGCCAGCATTTTGCTGCCACTTGGATAATGTCGGCTATGCTGTAACTTGCAAGTCTTATAACTCGAAAATTAACTTGAGTAATGCTAATATCGACAGTATTGTAACTTTCATGTCTTACAATTCGCAAAGTACTTAATGAAAAAATATTTTATGGTAATTAGGTGTTTTGTAATTCTCGAGGTAAGTTACAAGAATATATAATGAAAAATGAATGAGAGATTTTATTTAAAAAATTCAAAGTGACTTTGCCCTGATCACCCAAGGTCAAATCAATGATCATTTGTGTCTCTCTCGAAGTCCTAAAAACTTTTGTCTGAAATTTTTCCTTAAAATGCATTGTTCAAGAGATATTTAAGGTAATTGATTAAAATGGGACAGTACCCAGACAGACCCAGTATATACATATATACATATGCGGTGTCCCATTTATCTCGAAAAATATAAAAAATAAATGTCTCGGATAACAATTGTATTGATATATGATTCAACGGGACACAAAAAATAAGAAAATTAATTTTCGAAAAAAATCAATTTTTTGTGATCATATGAGGATTACAACTATTGTTTTAAATGGAATTATATGATTTCTTTTACATATAATTTCCCTTAACATATAAAAAATGTTAAGCCAGATATATCGAAAAATCAGTAGATTACGGGACATTTTATATATATATATATATATACTTTATATCTACAAATACATAAAATATAAAATATCTCGTAAATTATTAATTTTTTTATAAATCTTGCCTTAACAATTTTATGCATAGAGTAATGAGATAAATTGATGAAAACACATAGTTGTTTCTCAAAAAAAGGATGTAGTTGCAAATTGCATAATTTTTTAAAAAAGCAACTGTTCTTTGCAGTTTGTGTTCTTTATTATTTATTATTTTGTGCAAAATGGTATTAAAGCACAATTATTAAAAAAAAAGAATAATTTGTAAGATCTTTTACATTTTATGTCAGAATGTGCATGAACAAAATATAAAATTATTGTAAATTTTTAATTTTTTTATACTTTTTTAATACTTATGTAGAATAGAGGAATTATACTATATAAAAGAAGTCATACAATTTTATTAAAAAAAATAATAATTTTCTTCTTCATATAACAATAAAAACTCGATTTTTTGAAAATTGATTTTACCAGTTTATGCTCTGCCACATAACTTTTGATTGAAACTTTTTTCTGTACTTTTCATATTTTTCGATATATTTCGAAATATTGTGAAAATTAACATAGGACATATCCTACATATATATGAATAGCAACATACTAATTTAAAATATAAATATATATATGTACATTTATAAACTCGAGTCCTATGATCAATGACTCAACATTTGAGTGAGCACTCGCCGTTATATTGGTGTATTCTTTTAGATCATTCAATCAGAATATTAAATCTAAAAAAATACATCAATAGCAGTGAGCTTTCACTCAATTATTGAGTCTGCTAAAACGCAGCCAATCAATTTTAGGATCACCGCACATATATTACTGTAGTGCCTTATACCTTATATCAACACATATATAGGCCAGTATTCATAATCAATTCTTATTTAAGATAGTCTTAAGTTCTTTCTTGAGATGTCATCTAATTAGCGACTTAAGACATTATTTAAAACGGTCTCAAAATAAGACTTGACTATCGATCAGCCTACATGACATTCTTAATCAAGTTTAATACATCTCAATAATTATGAACTGGCCAATTACAGTCATTCCATTCTTCAGAGGAATAGCTGTAATTGGCTAATTTTATATAACTATAGATGTTATAAGGGTGCTACATAATAATACAGTCATTATAGGATTTGATCTCGGAAAAATTAACACCAGGGTAAATTTTTGCACAGACTTTTATCTTTGCATAAGATTGAAGGAAAAAAAAGGTTTACCATTATTTAGTGATCGCTAAAAAAAATAATTAAACAAATAGCCCAAATTTTAATTTTGCAAATATCTCGATAAAGATCAATTTTACCAAGAAAAAATATAAGAGAGGAAAATTTTACACAGAAAAGATTTTATAAATTTTTGTCGTATGAGTAATTCTTTTCACATAAGAAATTATGTAAGATGTGCTTTGCGCAGTGAAGTTGCGAAGCACATCGATACCAAGCGAAATGGAGCGTTGCACGCGCGCACAAAAAATATCAACTTTTGAACAAATTATCATATAGAAATCGGCTAAAATACATTGAAAAGCAGAAATCTTCATCTTTTTAATGGAATTTCGTTATTCTACAACAATTTTGAACAATTCGACAATAGATTAAACAATATGTTACATGCAATTTTTGACTTTTTTCATAAAATCAGCTATAAGTATCGGTATCGAATCGTATCGGTTAAAAAAAAAAATCTACAGAATATTACAATACTTCATACTTTGATTCTACGAGAGAAAAACATTTTTTTTTAATTTTCTTTAAAATCGAACTAGATATTTTCAGTAATTTTCAAAATTCTTGAATAAACGTAAAACTTGAAATTGTCATAACTTTGCAAAAAACTACACTAGAACTTACACTAAATAGAATAGTTTAAAAAAAAAACAATTAAAAGCTTGGAATGTCTATTTTTCCGTATCGAAATTTTCCGGCATATTTCAAATTTCACTTATTTACATATATGTACCATTATTTGATAGAGAGAGATTTCATTGATTAAAACTGAGGTTACATTGGCCGACTGTCAAAACACAATTCACAAATCTACGATACATTTATGATCGCTGACGTAACATCCGGTCGTATCAGATTTTAACAGTCATGAATAAAAATAACTAAGAACGAAACATGGATCCTTAAAATCAAATACCAGGCACTGCTACGAACTGTAAACTTTTTTCTCCTTCAATCTTATGCAAAAATAAAGGTCTGTGCAAAAATTTACCCTGATATTAATTTTCGAGGTCCCGCTCAATTTTTGTCTAAATTGACTGTACTATAAACTGTATTATAATTATGTCAACGTAAAAAGTAATATATGTAACACACAAAGAAGAACGTAGCATAAGAAAACGCAACTCACTTCTTATGTCCATTATATTATGTTTTATGGTGGCTTTGTGCTGACGCAAGACAAGATTTTGACATAAGATAACATAAGGCGTTACGTAATGTACGTGCGGTACTCGGTTTTAAGCCAATAATTTAACAACAAAAAACTTACTTTTCGTGATTATACATCTTTGTTATATATTGAACACGTAAATTATTCTATATTAATATGTAAGGTTGTTTCATATAATATATACATTCGAGAGGATCTGTACATCAAGATGATACATATTTGTAAAGAATGTACAGAAATACAATATGCTCTAATTTCTTGTACACTGTATCTTTTTATAATTTTTCAAGGATTTGTCAATTCCTAATGTGAATATAAGTAATGCAATCAGAAAAATTTAATCGCTCATCATTTATATTTTCATGTATTAATACAATACATTAATATAAAGTGGAATATAAGTGAAAAATTATTACATAAAGCTCTAGGTGCTAGTTAAATAGTCAATTCACTTCTTAATTTGATTAGTGTACCGTTTTTGCCTAATTATACTTTAAGTATATATATATAGCGCGCACGCATATCACACACATGTACACACACACACACACACACATATACACATATACGCGTATGAATGGTTACATAAAAGATGTAATAATATACAGAAAATGTAATATACATACGTAAAGTTATAAAATATCTGAAAGTGACAAGATTATTTACCTATGAATAGTTACATAAATATTTTTTATTTATTTAATTTTCTGCCACATTGTACTATTAAATATTATTTGTATGTGCGTGCGTGTGTGTGTGTGTGCGTGTGTGTGTGTGTGTGTGTGTGTGCGCGCGCGTGTGTGTGTGTGTGTGTGTGTGTGTGTGTGTGTGTGTGTGTGTACATATACATCGGGTGTTCAGACTACCCATATCATTTTCTTATCTTCGCAGAAGATAGGGTCTAATCGTAAAGGTGTTCAAATAAAAAGTTCTATTTACTAATCCTATCAGTTTGACTTTGGGTGGCGCCAAGATCAGATCAAGGTCAATTTTTTTTAATGAAACATCCAACTTTTTATTCCAGTATTTAATAGCTGATGTCGAGAGCTTTTCAAAACACTATAATAAAGTTATTTTTCATTGAGTACTTTTCGAGTATAGAGCTCGAAACTTATTGCATCGCCGACATTAGCATTACGCAAGATCGTGTCCGATCGACGGCTAAACCTTTTGAATGTTATTCAAGATTATAACTTGGATAACATTTATCAAGATCAAGTTCAATGGAGGAGAAGGAGAGATTGTCTTCTTATTTTCATTTTTATATAAAAATGAATTTTTAGTGCAAAAATGAAAATAAGAATAATCTCAAATGGCTTGATCTTAATAAATGTTATCTAAGACATGATTTTGAACAATATTCAAAAGGTAGTCATTGGTTTTACCTTGTGTAATATCAATGTCGGCGGTACTATATGACTTTGACCTGATCTTGTGACAACGTCACCTAAGGTCAAACTGATAAGATTAATAAGTAGATCTTTTTAAACCATATTTTTATCTAAACATTTTTATGATTGGACTTTATTCAGCGAAGATAAAAGAATGGTACTAATGGTCTGAAACACCCGATATATGCATAATAGATAATATTTAATTGAAAATTCCTTTTATGCGGCAAGAACGGCATACTTGTTTATTCAAATTTTGCTCCTCTTATTTATATATTAAGAAAGAATTTATACTAATATAGTTTCTAGTGTAATGAGAAAATAATGATTATCTAAATAAGCAAATTAACTTGGAAATGAAGATAATTGTTTCTAATAGAAATAATACACTGTGTTAAGTTTTGACTACGGCATTATTTTTTACATCATAATAAGCGATATTTAAAAAAAAGACATAATGCATAACTCTGTTTAAAATATTTTACCCTCTCTCAGGCTTGCTTAGAGGCCAATAATTTGAATATCCTCCTCCATCTCCCTCTCTCTCCTCTTGATCCTTTTCCAAACTCATTCCATTTTCTCTTTCCTTTCATCTCTTTTTTTCTGCCTATGATTTTTTTCCTTTCTGTTTCCTTATTTTTTTCTTTTTCCTTTATGCTTTAGTCTTTTTTTTCTTCTTTCTTTTACATATTCTTTCCTTTTATTTTTTGTCTTCCTTTTTTTGCTGTTTTTTTATTGTTTTTTATTTTTTCACTTTTCTTTTTCTTATTATTTTCTATTCTTATTTCTCTTCTCTTTTTCTTTCTTTTTCTTTTTCTTTTGCATTTTTCATTCTTAAATTTTTGTTCTTTTCTCTTTTGCATCACTCATGTCTTTTTCGTAGGCCTCTTTTCCCTCTTTTTCTAAATAATCATATTAATAGAACATAGCATTTTTATTTCTTATCTGGTTTGTTTGTAAATAAATATTTTACATATTGTTATTACGTCAAGATGTATACCATATGAATTTTACCAATGAATACATACTATTTCAGTGTGTTGTTAATAATAAAGGATTTTGTATGCTTTCTATTTGACGCAAGTATCTGACTATTCGATACAAGTATCGTTCTGTCCTTATCGTTACTCATGGAATGCAAAGAAGGATAGAATATTTAGAAAGCATGCAAAATTTAATTCAAAATTGCATTAATTTAAATTAGTATTACAAGTCAGCCCACGCAAGCATGCACGCGCACAGCATTTAATATTTTTACGACAACCATCGAAACTTATAAAATAATATTGAAAAATCTAAACTGTTTTTCCTGTGGAAATGTTAAATATACTTATTTATCATATAATTATTATAAATAAGGGAGAAAAATATCAAACTAAAATAATGTTACGATATAAAATTAAAAGTAACGAATATAATTTCGTTTCTAAGAGTTAATCTCTTTAACTAAATACAAGAAGTGCCATGCACTTATGGTCAAAGTTAGAAGAAAATTAATATATATATATATGTATTATCTGATACGTATCTATATATTTTAAATGAAATGATTATCTCAGAAATATGATTGCGCGCCGATTACTTTCGGATTTTCAATACAATCTGAAATTAAAATAACCAAATCACCCAAATTTAATTAAAAGTATCTCAGAACCTGTAAAAAACCTATTTCGAAAGATGTTAGCTCGACCGGAATTTTAATTTGGATCTCCCGTATTCCAGCGAGCGTCCTCACCGTTTGATCACTTTGGCAATATTCTTCGCAATAACCAATATAGAGAGCACACATTGCTGCGTCTTATTATTGTTAATCTCTTTATTTTTTTACAATTACGCTCGTGCGCAATAGTATGTTATTTTTTATTATTAGGGGAGACCGGGGACAAAAGTAATATTTTGATTTTGAAGTATTATAACAATTAAACAAGTAAAAAACATTTTAAAAAATCGTATCTTTAAAAAATTGTATTTTTAAAGAATTATATTATCTATAGTAGGAAGTATCTATAGTAGAATTTATTTAGTTACTATAATAAATTTTCTTTGGTTTAATCTTTTTATGTAATTAGAAAAAAAGTTATATTTATTTAAAAACTAAAATTTTGTTACAATCGTCCTAACTCTCGGGATGATTGTAACAGTAGAGAGGAATAATTGTACCATATTTGCCAGAGATACATAACACAACTACACAATATTCTTTTTCTACATAATATTCTACATCTATATACTCTTTCTTACAGCTGTACGAATGAATAAATCGTTCTTTATAATCACTTTAAATGTCTGTAAAAATACTTCTTTTGTATAATTTTTCTCTTAATTTGTCTTCCGTTTTCTTATTATTATGAAGAAAACAAATAACATTGTACAAAATAATAAAATAAAATCAAGTAGACTTCGGGGATAATTATAACGATATAACTGACCTCAATCCTTGTATTCTGTAACTTGTTATGCCTTGTATTCTATAACATGTTATGTATTCATAATAACAGTTGCGTAGCTTTTTTACTATATATAAAATATCTGCGCAACTGTCGTTATGAGCACATAATGATTGCATAACGAATTACAGAATACAGGGGCAGGCATTGATGTTATTGTCCCCTAATGATATTTTATGATTCATAGTAAACTTTTAAATAAAAACCTAGAAAAATCAACTCAAATATGTAAATCATCAACACAAATCATCATTGAAACATATTAAGATAATATATTATATCTTCGTTACAAAGAAAAAACATATTTTAGATATTGTGCACGCAATAAAATTAACTTGATGTATGAAAAAAGTAATTTCTACTCTTGAACTCGTTCACATTCCGAGAATCAATTAGCATGTAACGATTCAATATCGGATCTATTTTTTACCATGCAGTCACATACACATCTATTATAGTTTAAGAAATGTTGTATGTAACAATGTTACTATTGTATGCTGTTACTTTTGTACTCCCGATCTTCCCTACTATTTGAAGACTAGAGTAATTATGGAAAATTAAAACATTTTTGTATCATTGACATGTTCCGTGTCGTAAGTAGGAGAGATCAGGGCAAGTTGTTATGATTTTTGATTAGCAATTTTTTCCATACTCATGTATATATTTAACAAATACCTATACATTGCTTCAAATACATCTTTAACTAGTCAATTTTTTTTTATTTGTATTTATGTCTGTAAATACTGAAAATTAAAATTTTTTATCAGTACCCAAGTAGAACAATATCATTTTAACGTTATTGTGACTTGTTATTCTGCTTGAAGAGATAAATTATAACAATTTATCTCATTGTGGGGCAAGTTGTTACTGAACTGGGGGTAAGATGGTACATTTACAATATCACTTGAAGTATATTGTATATATAAGCAAATTCAAGGTTACAATAAATCAAACAAGGAATATTTATTGTATGATATAAAATTTTTAAATACACTACAAAAAATTTTTCTTGAATTAGTTATTAAAGTCAACGTTAGAAAGTCATAAAATTATTATTACATACATTTG
Source organism: Atta colombica (assembly GCF_001594045.1). NCBI lineage: Eukaryota > Metazoa > Arthropoda > Insecta > Hymenoptera > Formicidae > Atta > Atta colombica. The sequence continues at coordinate 345,773 of NW_017259227.1, read as the reverse complement.
CTGCTTTTCTCTACTGATAAATGGCCATCTTTAACTTCCTTTACCGCTGTGGCATATGTTTCTAATTTACAGATCTTTTGTTTGTGTTTTTTTTGTAAGATCGCACCATTCTACAGACTTTTACAACTAGATTTCTAACTCAATATAAAAGAGATAAACCTGATTCCGAACTGTTCTTGCTTCAGTTTATATATGCGTATGTATGCGTCCTGTCTGTAAATAAAGTATATGTGAAAACACTAACGTTATTATGAAAATAAATATGGCGGTGCTCAGCGCTGTCTTCAAACATGGAGACGAAGTCGGTAGGCTGTTTATATGCAGAAGTCTGTGCATCATTATGTAGAAGAAAAAAAAATTGTATTTAATGGGATAAGTTGTATAACAACTCTCTACAACACTCTAACAACTTGCCCCGATCGAAGTGTAAAAACTTGCCCTTCCATTTTTCAATTCGAAAAGATACAGATCGAAAACCAGTACATATTGATTCAAACAAAATATGTTATTATATAATCAAATAAAAGAAATATTCAAAAGAAAGAAATATTCATAATCACAACATCTTATATATACAATAACAAATGATTTATACAATGAAATATTTATTTTTAAATCAATAAAATCGAAATGAAAAGTGGTTCAAATTTTTAATTGCTGCAAATTTTGAAAATTGCAATTTCTAAAAATATATACTTAAATTTCTGTTTTAATTATTTTCAGTCAATTTGCTAAAAATTGGTTTAAATTTTGCTACAATTTCTCTAAAAAGTTCTCTAAAAAATGTCTGAAAATTTCTCTGATAATAACGCTGAATTCTCTCTCTGACATCTTTTCACTAAAAGTAGATTTTTAGCTAAATTGCTGAATATTTGCTGATAATTCTGTAAAATTTAACTAAAAATTTTTTTTTAATTTGATGACATTTTTGACGCATGGAAAGTCGTGCATCCCGTAATAGGGTTATTTTCAAATTATCATAAAAATTATGATTATCAAATTAAATATTGATTATAGAATTTTTTTTAGAATTTTTATTATTATAGAGGGGCCAAAGTTATCGTAATCCCCACGTTATAATATCATTAGACATTAATGTTACAAAAATCTCATATTTTTGCATAAATTGTACTAGTCATGTTAAATAAGTTTGTAAAGCCAAAAAACATTCAAGAATAGATATACAGGCTTGTAAAGAAAAATCGATTAAAATAGATTGAAGAAGATTTATTTCACGTTCGCGAATGCGTACTTTTGAAAATCTGAATTCATTTCAGTGTCCGAACATTTTTTATTCATTTGTAAGAATTGCATGAAGCACATTTTCAATCCAAAAGCTTCAATATCAAAATAAGTTTTTAAAAGTGAATTATGAATAATGCTGAATTCAAAATTCTGAATTCTGAAGGAAATATAGTTTTTTAATCCAATTAAATAGAAAAAGTTTTTCCATTTAAAATATTCGCATTCGGATGGATTAAAATTCGATTTTAATTTTCGTTTATTGAATAATTTTGTCACAAATTCATTATCTTAATTAATTTTTCCTTGATTTCCAGTTTTATAACAATTTTAATATACAAATATTTCATATAAAATATTCATTTTCAATGATATTAATTTATTATTTTTTTTATCATCTAATGAAGCAAATTGATGTAGATATTAGGAAAATATAATTATATTTGAGAAAATATAAAACTTATATTGCAATTGCAAGTTTTTTGTTTTCTGCGATATGTTGATGTATTACTTCAATATTTTAATATATCGCTTTTAATGAAATGAAGGCATGAAACTGAATAAAAATACAAGTTCTAATATTTTTATTTAAAATACAATAATTACTATTAGATACGTATTTATAATTAATTTCATCTTTATTTTAATATCAATAATTTATGCTAAATATCTTACTGTGAATCATATTATACATATTATGAGGTACTCACTAATAATTTTTTTTTCTAAAAGCTTTCAATTTTTGAATGTATTATTCTCAATATATTAATCAATATATTAATCAATATATTAATCACAATACATGTTCCCAAAAAATGATTTTACATTGTAAATATATCCCAGAGAAGAATTATATTATAATAAAATATATTAATCACAATATATTAATCACAATACATGTTCCCAAAAAATTATTCTACATTGTAAATATATCACAGAGAAGAATTATATTATAATAAAATATAAATACAATGTCATCATATGAATTCTAACAATAAGTACTATGTACAAATAAATTAATTTAATATTAATTTATTTCATATTTTATTTTATTGTAATGCATAAAATTTATATACATAATAAATGGTAAAAGACATCAGCAGAACTGCTGTTATAAGTCAGCCAATAAGATTAAAACAAGATATTACATTAGATATAAAAGAAACATAAGCTCGTTAAAAAATAAACAAAATAAACAAAATTATTAACTATAACAAGAATTATAACAAGAATATTTGCATTACGTTTACATTACATTTTCATTATAAAGCAAGAAATGTAATGAAATTCCGCGGCGGAAGAACGAAAAGAAGTCTGAGAAGGAGAATCTTTCACGAAAGGTGGGAGCATGTTGAAGTATTTAACCAAATTATAAAAGGCTACACGGAATTTGGCAAAGCGATGAGAGAGAATGGATAGAAGATTGTGAAAGCGGGTGTTAGGGGATTAGAGGAGTGAAGTTCGGAATTAAAATAACAGGAGATGACAGGTAAGGAGCGGTACCGGATCTGAGGAGACGGAAAGTAAAACAACATAAATGAAGGACGAAAGCGTTACCGGATTTTAAGCCATTCGGAGCTTAGATGTACAGAAGAGTAATATGATCAAATTTACGAACACAATATGCAAAACGAAGACAGGAATTATAGATACGTTGAATACAATTAAGCAATTGCTGATTAAGAGCAGGAGTATATACTACGTCGAATAAGGAGATAACCAGCAATTGAAAGAATGAAATTTTTGCAATGTAGAGAATATGGCGAAAGGGATAAAGGAGACGAAGACGAGCATAAGCAACTCTGCATTTAGTGATTACATGCGACTCGAAAAACCAAGACGAGTCCAGATGAACATCAAGGACTTTAATATAGAAGGAGCAAGGAATTGAAATGGAGTTTAGATATTAGGTGTACAACTTTGTTTCCGCCGTTTTTTTCCGAAATTCGAGGATTTATTGTAAAAAAAACTGGTTATACATTTATGATTCAAAGTATTGTCCATCGCTGGCCACTACTTTCTCCCATCTTTCGGGTAGCATACGAATCCCGCGTCGAAAAAACTGGTCATCTTTTGAGGCTATCCACGAATCGATCCAATTTTTTACTTCTTCATAAGACCGGAAGTGCTGGTCAACTAGGCCGTGTGTCATTGATCGAAACAAGTGATAGTCAGAGGGAGCAACGTCTGGAGAATACGGCGGGTGGGGTAGGACTTCCCATTTCAACGTTTCCAAGTATGTCTTGACACTTTCGCAACATGGGGTCGAGAATTGTCATGCTGTAAAAGCACTTTATCGTGTCTCTCGTTGTATTGCGGCCGTTTGTCTTTCAATGTTCGGCTCAAACGCATCAATTGCGTTCGATATCGATCGTCTGTGATTGTTTCAGTCGGTTTTAACAGTTCATAATACACTACGCCGAGCTGGTCCCAAATACAGAGCATGACCTTGGACTTCAAAATCACCGTTCTTGAAGCGTTGAAACCACTCACGACATGTTCTTTCACTAATAGCGGCCTCATCATATTTGAGAGCATTCGATGAGCCTTAGCCGCAAATTTCTTCATATTGAAGCAAAAAATTAAAACCTCCCGCAAATGTCGAGAATTTGGCTCATAAACTAACATTTTCAATCGAGAATAACTTTATGATGCAGACACAAATCGACTAATGTTTCTATGGGGTTATGTTGACAGATGCCCAAGTTTATTGTATGACGTCTATGATCTATTTATTTCGACCACCACTTACCGCTAAAGCCATCTATAAGAAAACGGCGGAAGCAAAGTTGTACACCTAATACTTATGGTGAGGCCGCTATTAGTGAAAGAACGTGTCGTGAGTAGTTTCAACGCTTCAAGAATGGTGATTTTGACGTCGAAGACCGGCATAGCGGTGGAAGAGAGAAGATGCAGAATTGGAGCATTACTTGAGCAAGACTCGTGTCAAAATCAAGAAGAATTGGCACGATCATTGGGAGTGACTCAACAAACCATTTCAAAACGCCTCAAAGCCATGGGAATGATTCAGAAGCAAGGAAATTGGATGTCGAATTGAAGCCGAGAGATGTTGCGTTTGTTTACTTGTGAACAGCTGCTTGAAAGGCAAAGACGGAAGGGATTTCTGCATCGCATTGTGACTGGAGACGAAAAATGGGTTCATTACGATAATCCTAAGCGCAGAAAATCATGGGGAGTTCCCGGCCATGCTTCCACGTCGACGGCCAAACCGAATATTCACGGCTTCAAGGTCATGCTTTGTATTTGGTGGGACCATTTCGGCGTAGTGTATTATGAACTGTTAAAACCGACTGAAACAATCACAGGCGATCGGTATCGAACGCAATTGATTGAGCCGAGCATTGAAAGACAAACGGCCGCAATACAACGAAAAGACACGATAAAGTGATTTTGCAGCATGACAATGCTCGACTCCATGTTTCGAAAGTGGTCGAGACATACTTGGAAACGTTGAAATGGGAAGTCCTACCCCACCCGTCGTATTCTCCAGACGTTGCTCCCTCTGACTATCACTTGTTTCGATCAATGGCACATGGCCTGACTGACCAGCACTTCCGATCTTATGAAGAAGTAAAAAATTGGATCGATTCGTGGATAGCAAAAGATGACCAGTTTTTTCGACGCGGGATTCGTACGCTACCTGAAAGATGGGAGAAAGTAGTGGCCAGCGATGGACAATACTTTGAATCATAAATGTATAACCAGTTTTTTACAATAAAGCCTCGAATTTCGGAAAAAAAACGGCGGAAGCAAAGTTGTACACCTAATAATAATTCATCTTAACACTCAGATCACTTCGTATTTAAAGTAATGTATCTAATAAACGATCTTATTTCCAATCTTATTATTATTTATCGTTAAACTTTATATTTTATCAACATGAGTCAACCGATCTGCTGCAAGTGCAACCGCATTTATGTAAATACACATTGTGTGGGATCATCAACGGCTTACCCTTTGATGGCTTGAATGTCACAAGCTTCATTTTTATCTTTGGTTGAGGTGGTTGCGTCTTCGTCGGATGACTCTATTACTCCGCTTTTTCCGTCTCGCCTGTTCTTAATTATGATGACTCGCCAAGAGTCCGCTGGAGACGTCCGATGTCTCTCTTGCTAAAGTTAAGTCATCACTAACTATTTTGAATAACAGATTTGCAAATCTTGAATCTGATCTTAGTAGGCTCTTTGTAGATTACCTGGAACTTTGTAGATTAACTGGATGCTTTAAATGTTAAAATTGATGGATTCGAGGGTGCTTTAAATTGGCTGCGTGGTGTTGAGGAGATTATCGGGCAGTTTTCTGCCAGACTTGGCTGCAGGACTTCTCTCTCGGAGAGGTAAGCTGCCAGCACTTGAACAGTGCTGCACCCGTTTGGAGAATGGTACTGGATGTCGCATTTTTGCTGCTGGCGATGCTGTTCCCTCCGACGTCTTGTTTGTACGTTTTAAGTACTTGATGAATAAACAGCGAGATCACAAGCTCTTATATTTATTTGGTCTTTCGAAGATCTGGGGAACGGATAGAGACTAAGTTGCTGATTGCTCGATACATCGTTATCATTCTGAAGTGATGAAGGTCTTTGGAATCTCCGGCCGGCTTCATCCTCCGATCCATTAATTTTTTTCACGTTAAGTTCACTATGATAGCCAAGAGGAATGAGCTGATCACGAGGGCTCGTCGTAGATCTGGTTTCACTGCCTCTGACGCTCGCGATGTGTGGCCTGCTGCCAAGTCTCTCTGCTCGAGCGCTCTACTAAATCGAAGCGACGTATGGTACATTCGCTGAAACTCGTCAACTTGCTGTAGCAATATCATGAAAGTAGCAATATCAAGCATATGTGGATGCGAAAGAGGGTCACGTATTTCGGGACTGTTGAGGATTATTGACGGGCTTCCTCGTGTCATTATACCTCTCACGACTCGATGTTCTTATGCATTGATGCGGGCGGGGCTATCGCTCGGCTTCGCCGCCTCGGCGAACGGTTCCGAATGTCGTTAGATCTTATTGACGCTTGGCCTGCTCGTCTCGTCCATGTTTGCTTCTCATGGCTCTCGCGACCGTACCCTTCGTGTGCGCATTCCAATCATTCACTTTACCACATTTCGCCTCCATAAAGGATCTTGTTGCGTATCTACAATCTATACAATTAGATGTGACAATCAGGGAAATGTGGCTGTGTGATACGGATGACTAGTCTGATATCCATAAACACACTTGCATTCGCTTCGATAATTTTCCGGCTTTCGCGGCGGGGGGGCGTCGCGATATCGACAGCTCTATTTCTTTCTCCCCGATCTTGGCGTCCCTCTGGAAAGCTCATTAACATCGTTGCCACTTCCCTTCCTCATCGAGTGGTGATTTTGTGCGTTTTATCGCCTCTCTCGGGCTCCGTTGGCCAATCTGCGTTTATCGAATCCTGTCTAATCTTGCCTGTAGCGTCAATTCGATTATATGCTTAGGAAATTTAAAATCACTATGCTTGACCCATCTCATTGTCATGCTCGGCACTTACGCGACCCATCTCATTGTCATGTCTCTATCAGCTTATCGACGAACCCACGTGTGATTGTGAAATCGATAATGATTCTCGATCTTATTTTGATTTCGTCTAGCGTTGACGTCGTGGAGTGCGACGTGAGCGATGCTATGATCAGTGATCATTTCGCTACGCGTGTATGCCACGCTGAATGTGGGAAATTTTTCGCGTCATGGCCGTGTATTACAGTCGCGAGATATTCGAGCGATTCAGCCTAATGCTATTGCTTCTGAA
>NW_017259227.1:316924-338639 GCF_001594045.1 Atta colombica | reverse complement strand
TATATATATATATATATATATATACCTCGGATGTGGATGAAATGATTTCTTACTTTTCCTCCTCTCTCATATCCATATTTGACTATTTTGCTTATTTTATATGTTTCAAACGTATCTTATTCGTCCACTCCATGGCTGAGTTCAGCTGTTAAGAGACTTATCACTTTGAAATGCCGCGCTCTTATTAAATTTAGACGCACGCAATTGGCCGAGGTTTGGCAGCTACATTCTGCACAAAGATGTGACCCTGTGTTATCTATCGTGAAAAGAAGTCGTTCCTATCCTCCTCTCTTTTCTCCAACTCCTTTCGTCAATTCTGGAAGCGTAACCTATCAACGCTTGGAGGAACCAGATCTTCCTTCATAACGATACCTGTCCATCTCCAAGATTCTTCTAAGTAATTATTTTGTCGACTTCCTCCCCTCCTCTTCTTGCTTTAACGATATCATTGACCTTCATTTCTCTCTAATTAATAATAGCTTTCCCTCTTCCTGGAAACAATTGATTATTATTTCCATTCCCAAAAATCGTGATCTCTCTTCTTCCATCTCTTTCTGTCCTATTTCTCTTCCCTCCTTCTTGTCGTTATTGAAACTTATTGCTTTGCTTTCAGCAGTTGAATGCTTTTATTAACAATGCTGGAATCATCTCTTCGTGTCAGTCGGGCTTCCATAGGTCACATAGTACCACAACTGAATTACTCTTTGTCTCAGATCTCGTACTCGAGAAACTTTGATTCGGGATATCTTACGCCATCATTGCTCTTGATAGGAACTCGTTGACTTGTAAAGAACGATTAATAACAGAAGGCCTTCGAGACAGTTAACCATGACCTCCTCTTTGCCAAACTTCGCATATGTGGTCTATCTCAATCATTCTGTTATTACTTCAATTGTTCCTTACAAGTCGTTCCCAGCGTATTCTTATACGTAATCCATATACTTCATTTTTCTCCGCTCCGTTCCCTCAGGAGTATCTCAAAGAGCAATTCTTGGTCCTTTGTTCTTATTTTTGCTGCGGATGTATTTCTCTATTCCTGTCTCTTCCACACTTCTTATATATGCTGATGACATAATTTTAATCAAATCTTTCCATCCCTAAAATATTAATGAGCGCTTCAGCGGCCGTCAACAATGAGCGCTCTCAATATGTGCTAATACTAATGCCTTAACCCTGCATCTGAACCCTTCCAAATCTTCCTTACTCGTCATCGGCTTATCTGTTTTACTATCTCGTACTTAATCCTTCAATATAAAAATTTAAAGTAATGTATCTAACATAAATTCTATTCTATTGGGAATACAAATTAGTTCGGTTCGTTTTTTTATGTTCAACAATGCATTTATTTCAAAATAAAATGAATGAACAGATCAATTAAAGTATTGTCCATCGCTGCCTACTACTTTTTCCCATCTCTTAGGCAATTTTCGAATTCCATCTCGAAAAAATGACTCGTTTTTGGAGGCGATCCAATTTTGGAGCCAATTTTCGATTTCTGCGAAAAAGTGAACCGGTAACTTGCCGCAAATCGTGCTGCATCCTTCGGAACAACCAATAATCAGAAGGAGCAATGTCCGGAGAATACGGCGGATGCGATAAAAGACTCTTTTGGTCCTACTAGATACAGAGCATAATCTTCGAACCATGAATGTTCGGCCATGGTGTTGAGGTCGAAGGCAACGATTGATCACTTAGCGTAGTATTTTTTCTTCTTGGGATTGTCGTAGAATATCCACTTCTCATCTCCAATCACAATCCGATACAAAAAATCTTTTCTTTGTTGTCTTTGAATCAGCTGTTCGCAAGTGAAAAATCGCCTTCTGTCTCTTGGTTTTAGTTCATAAGACACCCAATTTCCTTGTTTTTGAATCATTCCCATGGTTTTCGTACAGAAACGGCTTGTTGAGTTACCCCCAATGATTCTGCAAGCTCCTCTTACGTTTGACTCTGATCTTCTTCGAGTAATGTCTCTAATTCTTTGTCTTCGAATTTTTTTGGCTGTCCAGAGCGAGGCTTCAACGCTGAAATCTCCTTGAAACGTCGAAACCATTCCCTCCATGATTTATCAATTGGAGCAGTGTCACTATAAACTTCGACAAGTATTCGATGGGCTTCAGCCGCACTTTTCTTCCAATTAAAGCAGAAAATCAAAACCTCCCGCAAATGCTGCTAGTTAACACAAAATTCGACATTTCAAACACAATAAAAATCAAAGTTTTATGAAACTCAAAGCGATATAAACTGAATATTATTAACAAATGTTTAACCTCTCTGAAACCGCCAAAATCAGCTGTCACTATTCACAACAGCTGTTGAACCATCTTTAGGGAAACGGACCGAACTAATTTGTACTTCCAATAATTCCTTGCTTCTCTTCTATTAAAGTCCTTGAAATTCATCTGAACTCTTGGTCTTTCGAGTCGCGTGTGATCACTAAGTGCAGAGCTGCTTATGCTCATCTTCGTCTCTTTTATCCCTTTCACCATATTCTGTCTACGTTGCAAAATTTCATGTCTCTCAATTGCTGGTTATCTCCTTATTCGACTATGCCGACGTGGTATATATTCCTGCTCAGTAATTCAACGTATCCATAATTCCTGTCTTCGTTTTGCATATTGTGTTCGTAAATTTGATCATATTACTCCTTTGTACACGTAAGCTCCGAATGGCTTAAAATCCGGTAACACTTCGTTTATGTTGTCTTTCTTTCTGTCTCCTTAGATTCGGCACCCTTCCTACCTGCGTTATCTCCTGCATTTTAATTCCGAACTTCACTCCTCCTTTAATCCGCCTGCCCTAATCTCACACAATCTCCTATCCGTTCCCTCTTATTACTCTGCCAAATTCCGTGCAGCCTTTTCCTATACTTTGGTTAAATACTTCAACATGCTCCCATCTTTCGTTAAAGACTCTTCTTCTCAGACTTTTTTTCATTCTTCTGCCGCGGAATTTCATTGCATTTCTTGCTTTATAATGAAAATGTAATGTAAATGTAATGCAAATGTTCTTGTTATAAAAAATAATTCTCGAATATGTTTATTTTGTTTATTTTTTACGAGCTTATATTTCTTTTATATCTAATGTAATACCTTGTTTTAATCGTCTTACTGTTTTAATCGGCTGACTTGTAACACATTTGTAACAGTTCTACTGATGCCTTTAGTTATGTATAAATTTTATGCTTTACAATAAAGTATGAAGTATGAAAATATGAAGAGACTTCCATCCTCACAACTCTCTAAGATTTCTCAATGTTTATGGTTACAATCATAGCTATGTTCTCGCCCCTTAATTCCCGCGCAAGAGCAATTCATTAATAGTATAGTCGAGAATTTGAGGTCTATCTTTGCCGCGATGATCTCCAATTTATGGATGAAATATAGAAGAATTTTTAGTATTACATTATGAAATTAATTTTCTTTTGGGCACAGACTTATTGAATGACCATTGCTGGTTTAACTGAGTTACAAGCCTATCTAGTCATTCTATTGACGAGCTAGTAGAGCGGGAACGATATATCTAAAGATTCCTACACTGTTCGATTTGATCGTTTGTAATACATAGATTTATTCGATATTAACTGTTTTATGATAATAGGTTTCGGGAGGCTTTAGAAACCCGAAAATCTAAGTCTTTTATTCATGCTTTTATGCCTATTTGAGAGACAGTTGGGCTCAGTAGAATGCTGCCATGCCACGCCCCTCTTTGGAGGACAAAAGGTTTAAATATCTTGTAGAATTCGGAAACCCAAGGAAAATTTTCAAAAGTAATAGACGATTTAATCCTATAAAAAATAGTCTATCCACTAGGGAAGACAGATTCGGATCCATATAGCATAGGAACGCGAATTAGCAATCGAATACTGGAACATATTTTAGAGTCAAGCGATTCATTTATACGAGCGACGATCGAAGGATAGAAGCCTGCGAAAAATAACTATCCATATTTTACAAATGATGCAATGAAATAATTGATAAGTCATTTTCCGAATATCATTCTACTTTTATGACCCAAAGCGAGATATTCAAAAACATATTGTCTATGATTCTTAATGATACTTCCGTCGAAATTCCCCAAGTCGAACCAAAGGAGAAAGCTTCATTTTAAATTTTATTAACGAATTATCAACTTATCACGAAAAACCAGCCACGAGATGACTTGTAATAAATTTTATATTTTATAAAGTTTAGATAATCGATTCGTTCACGCAATCATTCCATTTCCTGCTATCCCTATCCTAGACACTTAAGCTACCGTTTGCGAAAATTGCTTCGCTCTCATCCTTAGATATTGCCAGTACAACAGATAATCTCGAAAAGAGAGCAATCTATTTGTCCTGCGATCAAGGAACGCAAGGAAGATTGGGATTCAGCGTATCGCACGTACAAAAATGTAAATAGCGATTAACTTTTGTTATTATTTTGGCGTCATAATTATAATCGCGTCACGATTTGATTCGTGGTTTTTGAGATGTAATATGTAATAGAACAATCAAGACCTCAGTTGTGCATACGATCGACATTACATGAGATTTACACGGTATCAGAATTGAAGTTCATTCTCAGTCCGTATGATGATAAGTGTCATACGTCATATTCAGTTGCTATTTCACCGGGAACATTATAAAATATCATTTTAATATGTGTGATGTATTTTTTTATTAATTACGATAAATTAAAATAAATTACGATTTACAATATATTCATTTTATCTCTCCAAGAATTGTGTGAACTGTCCATTCCTAACCATTTCACATTTTATTTGTTCATTTGCCACGAAATAAACGTCAGGATTAGAGATTCGTAATTCATGTTCGTAAAATCCATCCTAGCTATCGGCTTTCCTTAATAATCTTTCAATAGATACGTTACAGGATACATTCATATGTACGATTTAGCAATGTAGGAAATCTCGATGGATCAATTAGGTGCATAGCCTTTTTCGAAAATTGTCTTGAATTTATTAATACGTACTGAATCAGTTTTTGAATTTCATTGGAGGCAATTTTTACATGACTGTATCGTTGATAAGAGTCGTTTTGCAACGATGGACATCATGTTTATTGGTCGCATTCTGATGATTCGATGTCTACGGTTATAATCTGACAGTAGACGCGATAGTTCGTCGATCCATTTGTACGAGCCGTTTAACATAAATAGGTTCCATGTTATTTTTAAATACGATTGAATCATTCCACTACCGCTTTCGACGCTTTCATCACCGAGTACGTCGAATAATGATTTCATGTTGTACTTTTTCATAATCTTTTGCAGTGGTTGTAAAATTCTTTTTCCGTCTGTAAGTTTCATGGGTATCGCTCATCTTTGCGAAATATTCTACATAATGCTGGCTAAGCGCCTATGTCGCTTCCATTCTTGCTCTTGAATGGTATTGCTCATGCATACTACTCAAAACATCGATAACTGTTAAAATGTAGTTGTAATCTTTGTTGAATCATGCGTAAGGACGCTTCTTGACTACGTCAGCCTGCCATAAATATTGCGTACTACGACGCGACGACGCGGAAAATTTTTTCGCGCGGGTGTAAAATTCTTTCACAAGTTTTCGTTTCTTAACACTCATCTCTCTCTCTATTGTGTCATCGAGGAGTTTTGCACGTCTTTTAAATCTTCTTACTTTGCTAAAGAAAATATTGCCAATGAGAAGTAGGAGTTTTTCTATTAGAAGGCTTTACAGCAAATCTCGATGCAACAATCTCGACGATCTCTTTATATACCTTGTCCGATTGCGTGTTTAAACTTTTCGAGAGTTCTTTCACATCGCACTTTTGAAATATCTTTCTTCGTATTTTGCAAGAGTTTTTCCATATCGTTTTGCACTTTTGAGATGTCTTCTTGCATATTTTGAAACATATATTATACAATCACATCGTTTCTTATCTTCATTGATTTCTCATTCATATCCGGTACCATTTTTTCTAACGCTTTATTCGTCATCACATCTTGAAGCGCGTGTACAATCATATTGTTTTCATTGATTTCTCAATCATATCCAATATCGTTTTTTCCATCGCTTTATTCATTACTACATCTTGAAGCGCACGTACAATCATATCGTTATCTATCCTCTTTACTGATTTCTCAATCATATTTGGTCCTTTTGTCTATATATATTTCAGACTCATGTCATAGGTGATGCATTCTATGGTATACATCCTGTTATATTTATTCAAACCATTTTCCATTTTCGAGACCTTCTCATTCGTACCTTGAAGCGCGCGTACAGTCATATCGTTTCCTATCATCTTAAACGATTCCTCAATCTCGTTTCTTAAATCTCGAAGCATACGTTCGATAGCTTTTTGTTTACTACGTCAATGTCGAACTCCGGTGCAGTCACATTCTATTTTTCGTTCTTTCGCATCGTAACGATCTGAATTCAGGTAGAGCTCACTGTTGCGTATGTAATTTTGTAAAGATTCGATCGATGATTGTAACTTTTCGATTTCATCACGATCATCTTTCCTCATTTGCATACCAAATTTGTTCACAGACATCATATCGATCTCATATAAATGTGAATTCTATTGAAATTTTTACTGCAACTATTCAATTTATAATCAACCTAACTTCACGAAATTCTTCGATTATTGACAACATTTTGTTTATCATGAGCCTTGTTGCCCATCGAGCAATTGAAAACGATCCATCTATTCATTGAGATCGTCTCAATAAATGTAATCTATTTCATTGTCAGTCAATCTCACAACGGACGGTTACACTTAAACCAGTGCTAACTAATGGTTCTATGAGCAATTACAAACGGACCGCTAATGTGTTTGTATTTGTGTTGTTACTTTTAACAGGCATTCCAGCGTTATAATCACGGTGAGCATTCGTTATCAATAATATATTTTTGTATGTATATTTATCATTCTGGGTGTAGCGTCGTTTGGAATCTTTTTGAAGATTAACTCGTACCTATGTAGTGTACCTTATTCCGTCTACGATTATAGTGTTGTCCGAATCTATGTCGAATTTTTTATTAATATAACTATTAATAACTAATATTGTACCGTTTTCATCGAAGTAAATAAGATCGATTTCGTTTCTCTTATTACCACTTAGAAGAGTCATTCACGTATATTTGTCCCAACTGTGCACCCGACATCAGTCGTGTCTTACGGTTGAGATTCGATACTCCTACCGTTCGTGATTGTCACACGAATCACATTTTTTTACTCGCATACCACACGTGCGCGAAGCGTAACGCGAGCGAGTTTTTACACTACTTATACGCCCGAGCAGACGACCGATTTACACAATTTAATTGTAAATGCAAGATCGAAACGATTTTTTTATCTCAAAATGTTTCTGTTACTAATGGACAAACGTGGGATTCTCGATTTTATTGCTGAACAACTGCAATACATATCAAAAACGTTCTACATGAATTTGAGAATTACGTGGAGTCATTGTGGGATTGATTACCTGAATTTAAAAGCGGATCCTGAGGTGCACATACTATCTGTGTCTGGAACATTATAATCGTTCGTAGCAACAAATACATAGATAGTCCACCACTTATCAAGAATTGTGACGAATGTTCTTGTATATGATAAATACGAGGGAATGATCCCTGCATATATATATATATATATATATATATACAGGTCTTAACAAGACAATAAACGCGCTTCCATTTGAATACACATATCTGGATATTAATTTTGTGGATCCAGTATTCGTCTCGCAAAAAGAATAGCAGGATCGAGATGTTAATTGATTAGACTCGGCGTGAACACGATATTGCTTATCGATTCGCGAAACAACAACCTCGCCGACCGACATATTGTTGAGTTCTCACTGAAAGAACACGCGAGCATATAACAGCGAGCGATTCGACATTTGGTAAGAAAGCCACCGCGATCGCTGTATGGAAGCGAAAACGAAATGGTATGAATATGAAAAAAAAAAGAAAGATAAAAAGGAAGAGAACACTTTCGATAGCGAAATGTGGAGACTTCCTACGATTTTATCATTTAGGTGCGCTCGAATCTTTGATCGAGCGCACCTAAATGATAATGTAGCGAGAGCTATAAGTAACGCAAAACCACTCGACGTACGATGGAAAGTTGTAAACTATATCTAGCGCCCTACAAATATAGTAGTGTAAAGAAAAGAATAATAAAAAATAATAAAAAAAAATTACGGGAGAAAACATTAGAGACTCTTAAAATACTGCTCTCTGATATCACAAAGAATGAGCAATTGAGTCGTTCGGCGTATTATTTACGTTTACCATTCTTCAGAGATATGTTTATGCATGATACGTTACCAATGAAACCATATTATAATGAAAACGTTATCATAAATCTCGATGACTTAGAAAACTCAGACATACACTGGATCGCCTACGAAAGAAACAATACTGGATCGCCTACGAAAGGAAACAATACTGTCTATTTCGACGGCATTTCGGCAATCTTAGACTACCAAAAGAACGATATCTCAGAACGTGACGTATAATCATCGATCTTATCAAACATCTAATCAGAGGATTTGCGGTCAATTGTGTTTACGATTTCTTTGGGAGATGGACTGGAAGAAAAAATATTTCTAATAATATATCGCGCAATGATTCAAATTGTCTCAGTTGGTCGTTATTTTTGATTCAATCATGTCGTTGACTCTCACGTTGACTGGAAAAAAGTGTCCTCGTGGCGTTACTTCCCTGCGTTGGATTTAAATAATGGCGAGTATGAATTGGATCTTATAAATTTCGAAACGTACAACGCGATATATTATTACAAGTACAACCGAATATTACTTCCGCAAACAATAAATTCTATGACACTGACAATTACGCTTCCCAAAGGATCGTACGATTGAATATTATAACCAAGTATTTGAGAGCTGCTATTCTTCACGAACGCATGACAATGATAATAATGGTAATAATGATGACTACGATGATGATAACGAACAGATATTGATTCTTTGTGCCAATGAGAACATCATGAGAAATGAAATCAAGTAAATTCTACTAAATCGAATAACATCAGTTCGATATTAGACTATTCACAATATCATATGATACAATCGAACAAGTAGTATGCGTCTGACAAACTTGTAAATATAACTATATAGAATGCAACATTACTTTAGGTGCGTATGATAACCAGTACGATACACGAATTCGCGGTGAATGTTTCATCTGGATATAAACTGTCCGATACTCCTACACACGTCATTTATCTCTCTGTCATCGCACGAAATGTTACTGATATAATGGTACGTATACATAGGAAATCAGAACAGACAGTGATCAACTTTCGTGGAGAAGAGATATCGATTCGACTTCATATACGACGTAGACGGTAAAATATGTTTGCAAGCAAAAGATGCTCGTTTTAAATGAATCGCACAACAGAAAAAGTATAATATACCACATCATACTGCAAACATCGACATTATTATTATCGCTCGAATGATGCGATAAAAAAAAACAAAGAAGAAAAGGGAGATTGAACGTCGTTTTTCTACGATCCCTAAAATTTATCAAGAAATGAGCCGTGATATCTTGAATATTGGGGGCTCATTTTCATATCGTTAAAATCAAAGATCCTCGAGAAAAAAATACTATTTATAAATAATATGGTTTACATGGTCAATTATCTTAGTTTTTAAATTAAAAGAAGGTTGGCCAAAACATCTCACAAGTTTAGTTAGGATTTCTCGCGAAAGTTGTGTTTAATATCGTAATAAGTACTTACAGAGCACGAACCTACATAATTTGATACCTTTGATAATAACGATGTGGCGCAAATAGATGAATGTAGTATGATTATTAAGGTAAGCTACAAAAATATAAAAGGGGAGATTCCGTTTAAAATATTCAAAGTGACCTTGTACTGACCTTGAGGACGCTACCCAGGGTCAAATCAATAGCACCATCTTATGTGCCCCTCAAAATCTCAAAACTTTTCTGAAACATTTTTTTTTTAATACTGTTCAAAAGAAATTTAAAATGATCGATTAAAATGGGATACTTTATATAAAAGAGAAATAATGAGAAGGGAGAAAATTATATTATATAACAGTTATATAATTATATAATCATTAAAACGATCAGTATGAAAGGAACAATCGTTCCGACAACATTGTTAGGAGGATGTACTTTCCAATCGTAAAGACGATATTTCGAGAAAAATAAAATGTTCAACAATGCTGAAAATTATTGAAAATTACCTCATGGAATAGGATACCATTGTCACGTTATGCTGATTTAAATCAAGATTTAAAAGTTTTTTTTGTTATTATTCATATATTTATTGTCATTACATAACGTTCAATACTCGACATAGCTATCCTTGCTAGTCTCTCTCACTCTCCCGCTATTTTCACGTACCCCAACGCAGGGTTGGATTTGATACGCATTCTGGAAGTTTGATACGTATGATAAATTAATCTTAAATAATGTTAAGATACTTAAGTTTTCATATAAAATCATAATTAAATAATAATTGCACTGGATATGACAGCGTATATATTATTATTGTGCAATTGTTATTCTCTTTTGTGACAATATTGCAATTTGATAATTACAAAATGAACTGGAAAAATATTATGTTGTATTTCTTAGTAATATGCCACTTTTACAAACATCTTTTAATTAATTTTGTCACAAAAAGGGAATAAATAACACGTAATATAGATTAATCTTGAATAATGTTAAGAGCAATATACAGCTTTTACAGTCTTTATCAATATTGTCACAAAGAAAATAAATAACACATGATATAGATTAATCTTGAATAATGTTAAGATATTTAAGTTCTCATATAAGATCGCAAGAAAGTCCGGTTCCACAACCAATTACGGTTAACTCTCAATCGAGATTTAATTTATTTCTCATCTTTTTTTAATTCTTAGAATTAAACTCCGGTTACAGGTTAACCATGAATTGTTGAACTGGATCTAAATGCTATATTATACAAATTGTTTCTTATCAATATCGTCATAAAGAAGAAATGCAAATTATTTTTTAAATAGTACAGTTTATTATACTAAGAATTACAAAATTAATAATCGTTTAACTGAATTATATAAAATATTTGTTGTATCCTCCGCTGCTTCCGCTGGGTCCACCGCGTCTACTGCGTCCCTCCCATTCACCGCATTCACCTCCGCGCTTACCGCGGCTGTACTTATTTTTTTCCTAGCGTTTCCCGTCAATTGCTTCTTTCGCGTCTGAAATTCATTGTTCTGAAAGAGAAAAAAATAATTGTAATGTATTAATTATTAATAAGTAATTTGTTATACTAGTTATACATCTCCGTGCGAATCGGCCATTTTTAATTGCCTTCTTTTGTTTTTGAGTCATGAAGCATAGTGGTTCGCGCTTTTTAAATATGACCTTTATACCTAGCGCTTAATTCGCGATACATTATGACACCGATGAAATACTATTTAAGACCGTTGATCCTGAGCAAATTTGACTATCAATAGGATCTGCCTAGTAAACGAGAATGAATTAAAATGAATTGAAATTTTTTTCTATCTGAAAGCGTATTTTAAATAGCGAATACTTTTTTGGATTTAATTGGATTCCATTGGATTCAATTAGATTCAATTAGATGCAATTGGATTGAAGACTGCATTTCCTATTCAAAATTTTGAATTAAACAGTATTCACAATGCACAGAAAAAAGTAATATTATTTTTAGATTGAAAGGCATAGAGATATGCTTCATGCAATTCCCATAAATGATTACAAATGCATTTAGGATTGAAAAGCTTTCATTTTAACATTCGTAAATCAATATTTCTGAAAATCTGAATCCATTTCAATTCATTTCAATCCATTCTCGTTTGCTGGGGATAATTGAAGAACGACGTTACTGACAATTAATAAAAATTCACGATTATTAATGTACTCGTAAATATTTCGGTAATATAATACATTATTAAATTCGTGACTTTTTATTATATAAATGCTGTACAAATAAGTACGCTTACTTTTAATGCTCTATGTTATATCGCCGAAAAATTACAATTTTCTCTCCACCGTTATTGTTTCTATTGATAATCAAATTCTGATGATAACATTAAAATCACAGTTGTGAATAAAAATCGAGTATTGCTAGGTTTTAAACACATATATATATGTCTATGAAACAAATAAATCATAAAATTAGTACCGTATTGTCAGTTTCTCACTTTTAAATTTAAATTTTAACAGGAACGCGAATTTCCTTAAGCGTCGATCATCTTTAATAGTATCTCGTCGGTAACTATGATTATCAAATACTATCTCTACTCTCTTCTCGCTTCACCTTTATCTACGATTGTACTAAGTTCATTGAAAATAATAACAGTGATATTATTCAACAGAAATTTCTTCATAAAAATTTAAAAAGCGATTTAAATGAATAAATTAAAATAGCGATTTCGGAAACATCAACGTGCACTGGTGTAAGACCACTGTATCTGTTAACCTACCATCACGGTAGTATATGTTTCATCAGGCGAATACGAGATTCATGAAATGTGAACCTTATTAGCGATGTACTGGTCGCGTACGGTGTCATGATCGCAGGCATCCAGTATTTGAAGAATTTTGCCATTTTCTATTTACATCATTCACGATTTTCGAGAAATCTATCCGATTTTCACTAGAAAGCCTTACAGGGAGAAAGTGGCAAATTGCACCACGTCCAATCAGGACGTCACGAGGTGACCAGTTTTCTCCAATCTCTTCTATACCTTTGGAGTTTTGATGCCCAATTGAATCAAAGAAGATGAGTTACATGATACAGTTTGCTCTCTGAGGCCCTGAGAGGCTCTCTAATTTTCACTTTTTTCTTTGTGCTTTCTTGGGATACCCCATGTTTATCCTGATTTTATTGCGGTGGCTTCCTTTTCGAGTAGTACGAGTAAGTATAATGTAAACACATAATAAAAACATAAATATTAAATATTATATTATTATAGTTTTTAACCTGCAAAACTCAGTGTTTCATCAGACATTTTTTCGCACGACTTCTTCAATGTAATTTTTTATTTTCGTTTTGCCTTTTTTTTATGTTCTATTTCGTCATCATTACTTGACGCTGATGTCAAAAATTCCATGAGTACATATAAATGACTCATAAAATCAAAATTGACTACAGGTTGGATATTTCAGATGAAAGCTATGCCTAACTACGGTCCACTTGCTACAAATGTTTCATTTTTTGGTCAGGTAATTCTTTCTTCCAGGTCAGGTGGTCAACTAAAAATTTCGAAGCATCAAGTGAACTGCACCCAAAATCAGACACTAGCGATAAAATTAGTACCACGTAATCACACACACGCTGCTTTTCAGCGTTTCATGAAAGCACCAAGCCCAACAATTACACTAATAAATTTAGGGCCACTTTGTGTACACTTGTGCGATGTCCAAAAGAATATGCGACATTAGCAAAGAATTGCATCATTCAACCAATTGAACATACCAGTTGTATCAACACCCGAAATGTCGGTGCAGTCGAAATCACAAAAATGAAATGGAAATTACCAAATACATGTTTTATTAATAGTATAATAATGTATATTGGAGATTGTATGATTTAATCTGTTTTTAATACATTTTTGTAATTGTGTATGACAGCTTTATGTGCATCCCAGTCGAAATCGCTATTTCATTGTACAACGGTCTTTATATGCACCAGTGCACACTAGTGCATCCCAATCGAAATCACTAGAATTCATAATCACTTGTTCTGAAAACTATATTGTGTCATTCTATTGTGATTAATCTAAAATAAGAATATTATTGAAAAACAAAACTTTATTATTTCTTATGCTAATTTTTCTTTTAATAAGAAAATAAATAAAGAAAAAAAAATTTATTTTAATTTTCACTAAAAGAGATCAGTATTTTTTTTAATCAAAAAGTTTTTTTTAATAAAAGAGTTTTCGAAATTTTACATTCCTGTACTTTGCTTATAATTATCTTTGTCTCTAATCTGAGAAAATATTCAGCTCGATATAATCTCGGAAAGCGACGAAATGTACTGTCTGAAAAGTATATTTAAGTTCCAATTAAATGCAAACCAGCGAAGGCTAAGCAAGAGTGAAGAAATTTGATTTGTCCCCCTTCTCTATCTTGGAGATACCTTTGATTCCTCACATCTCTGCTCGCGCTTCTCTTATGTAGGATTTACATTGCATATAATATCCGACCATGGTGTTAGAAGTGATCCGACGAGTCTCCTCGATCTGTTTTATTATATTTAGATTAATTCGGAAGACTATCACCAGAGGGTATCTGAGAGTTAAGTTTTGTTATTGATTGTCTCACTTGCTCTCATTGTACAGCTATGTACGGCTCATGTTTTCAACATCATAGCAATATTTCCGCATAATAAATATCGTTATACATATAAAAAAGATGTCTGTATTAAAATATGAAACAGAAATTAGTTTAATTTATATATATTTTATTCCAGTAATATGCATACGAGGGCAAGTCAATAAGTTTTTAGTAAAACTATACAGTCTTCGCCTTCTTCTGATTCAACCGGTGAAGTCCATTGTTTTAACTGTTCCTTTGTCTCGGGTGTGAAGATCGGGTGTAATAGATCCATGTTTCGTATTTCCACAGTAATGAATTGACGCAGAAATTCATCTGGATTACGTTGAAACATCTCCAAACATTGTTGATTTTGAAATCATCATACGATTCGCGCTTGGTTCACAGTGAGCAAACGCGGTATCCATCTGTGTCGATAGCTTTTCCATACCCAATTGTTCATGCAAAATTGAAATCACTGTGCCATGTGATATGCCTGTGGCCTCAACAAGCTCGCGCACTTTCATTCGATCAGTCAAAACAATATCGTAGACTTTATCGATGATTTCTGGCGTAGCAGCTTCAATTGGACGTCCCGAACGAAGTGCATGACATGTGGATGACGACGTTTAAATTCATTCACCCAATTGTACCATATACAGTTGCTGGTGCAAAATAATGTGCTATGAACATTATTTAACTCGGCTTTGATTTTTTTCGGCGTTAAACCTTTCATATGTACATGTTTGATCACTGTGAAACTCGTTTTTTTCATTTTGCAAAAAATACAAAGGATGTTCGCTAATCGTCTACAGAAATGAAACCACGCGATGAATTCCGCTCAAAATTTGACAGTAATCAGTTGAGAGATACTTATCAAAAAGTAATGTAACATGACGAGTGCCCTCTGACAGATTTTCTAAGAACTTATTGACTTGTCCTCGTATATATATATATATATATATATATATATACATATATATACACCAGGTGTATAAGCTTAAATCCGCTGTTTGCTCATAGGTGGCATTAGTGAGCGTACAAAGCTACCCTGGGCACACAACACACTTTTTTTTATGTCTTGACATCTTTGACATCTGTCAACATTAACCAGTGCATATCATCCAATTTCATACATTTTTTCTTTCGTAATCATGTTTAGTTTTTTGCTAAAAAAAAAAGTATATGCGGAAAGCTTTGCTTTTCTGTTTCAATTTGAAGAAATCGGCTGCCGAATCGCATCGAATGCTTGTGGAGGCCTATGGCGACAATGCTTTATCGGAAACAACGTGCAGAGATTGGTTTCATCGGTTCAATGACGACAATTTTGACCTGAGTGACAAGAAGCGTGAAAATCGGCCCAGGAAGGTTGAGGACTGTCAAATGCAGGCTCTTTTGGACGAGGACGATACCCAATCGTAAAAAATGCTTGCCGAGCAATTGAGTGTTTCTCAAGCAGCCATTTCCATGCGGCTGCCATGGGGAAGGTTCAAAAGATCGGAAAATGGGTGCCGCATGAACTGAACGATAGGCAAATGGAGAGACGCCAAAACACATGCCAAATTCTGTTTGTCAGACAAAAAAGAAAGTCGTTCCTGCATCGGATTGTGACAGGTGATGAAAATTGTGACAGGTGTTGGATCTATTTTCAGAATCCTAAACGCAAGAAATCTTGGGTTGATCCCGCCCAATCATCAACATCTTCCTCAAGACCAAATCGCTTCGGACGGAAGACGATGCTGTGCGTTTGGTAGGATCAGAAGGGTGTCATCTACGCTGTTAAAACCTGGTGAAACTGTTAATGCTCACCGCTACCACCAACAACTGATCAAATTGCACCGTGCTCTGCGTGAAAAAAGGCCACATTATCGGAAAAGACATGACAAGCTGATTTTCCTCCACGATAACGCATCATCGCACACGTCAACAATGATCCAAAACTACTTGGAGACACTCAACTAGGAAGCTGCTATCCCATCCCGCTTACTCAGATCAGACCTGGCACCTTCTGACTATCATCTGTTTTCGTCGATGGGCCACACGCTTGCTGAGCGGCACTTCGATTCTTATGAAAACATCCAAAAATGGCTTGATGAGTGATTTGCCTCGAAAGATGAGGAATTTTTTTGGCGTAGTATACACAAATTGTTCGAAAGATGGGAAAAATGTATAGTTAGCGAGGGCAAGTACTTTGAATAAATTTGTTTTGCTTCCTAGGAAAAAAAATATGTTTTTCTGACTAAAAAACAGCGGATTTAAGCTTATATACCTATTATATATATTAGGTGTATATTATATTTATTAGGTGTATATTATATATATTAGGTATATATTAGATGTACAACTTTGCTTCCGCCGTTTTTTTTCCGAAATTCGAAGCTTTATTGTAAAAAACTGTAATTGTAAAAAACTTATACATTTATGATTCAAAGTAGATTGTCCATCGCTGACCACTACTTTCTCCCATCTTTCGGGTAGCGTACGAATCCCGCGTCGAAAAAACTGGTCATCTTTTGAGGCTATCCACGAATCGATCCAATTTACTTCTTCATAAGACCGGAAGTGCTGGTCAGCCAGGCCATGTGCCATGATCAAAACAAGTGATAGTCAGAGGGAGCAACGTCTGGAGAATACGGCGGGTAGGATAGGACTTCCCATTTCAACGTTTCCAAGTATGTCTTGACCACTTTCGCAACATGGAGTCGAGCATTGTCATGCTGCAAAATCACTTTATCGTGTCTCTCGTTGTATTGCGGCCGTTTGTCTTTCAATGCTCGGCTCAAATGCATCAATTGCATTCGATACCGATCGCTTGTTTCAGTCGGTTTTAACAGTTCATAATACACTACGCCGTGCTGGTCCTACCAAATACAGAGCATGACCTTGGACGTCAAAATCATCGTTCTTGAAGCGTTGAAACACTCATGACACGTTCTTTCACTAATAGCGGCCTCACCGTAAGTATTTGAGAGCATTCGATGAGCTTCAGCCGCAGATTTCTTCATATTGAAGCAAAAAATTAAAACCTCCCGCAAATGACGAGAATTTGGCTCGTAAACTGACATTTTCAATCGAGAATAACTTTATGATGCAGACATAAATCGACTAATGTTTCTATGGGGTTATGTTGACAGATGCCCAAGTTTATTGTATGACGTCTATGATCTATTTATTTCGACCACCACTTACCGCTAAAGCCATCTATAGGAAAACGGCGGAAGAAAAGTTGTACATCTAATAAAATTATTCTAAACATAATATCTCAAATAATAATAAATAAATTTCAAGCTTTTAAAATAGAAAATTCATCTCTAATGACCTTCTCTCACGTTATGGAGGTCATTATTAAATAACTTTTAGAAGGTTTTTAAGAATCGCTCATTAAAAAGTTATTATTACTGAATAATCTTTGGAAAATTTTAGCATTTCAAATGAAATAGAAAATTCAATTCCGATGATACTAACCTTGACATATTTTGTCAACAAGGTCATGATCGTGAGTGATCGAAGAGTTTTGGCAGTTGCTCGTTTATTATTAAAAAGTTATTAAAATAAAAATGGACAATTTACCTCTGATGATCTTGACCTTCCCGTACATTATGGAGATTATCATACTGGCTATTTCTGGGAAGGTTATAATAGTCACCCATCATACGTTACGAAGTAATTAAAAAGAAATTATATTATTATCTTGACTCATATTGCTAAGGTCGTGACCCGTTTTCTTTAACATTAATATTAAAGAAGGACAAGATGAATTCAAAGTATCGGAGGCATCCGAATTATTTTTTCGAACGTAGCCGTTGAAATGATTAATGAAAATAATTTCGCTTGCAACATTTAAAAAAACAAATAGTACTAGAAGTTAACTTCTTTTGATTTCACCATTTTTGCATATTATCATGTGTTTCGGACTATTCTATGATATGAAGATATACATGTAATTTCAATATTTCATCTAAATTGAGTTTAAAAATAAAGACAACGTAATAGATTTCAATGAATAAAATTCAAATAATGATATTCTAAAAAGGCAAAGGAGCTACGTTTATTGTTCATGCTATACAATATTTATTTTTTTTTTATTGTTCCTTTCATTAGTTCTGTCGGGAAATTTCGGGAGAAATTTTATATCTGAGAAACTTGAACGGAGAATTGCTTATGAATAATATTTCACAATTTAAAAGAATTTATAACCGGAAAAGCAGTACAATAAACAGTGATACCGAATTACTTCCTAAATTTCACCTCTCCTATGTTTCTTCTGCCTTCTATAGTTAAGTATATTTCATATTACTGTTGTAACAACTGACTACGATGTTTATCAGAGGATTTTTATCTCTGTGCATTTTTAATATTAGATTAGGTGAATCATTTAAGACATTATTGTATTAATAATATTTTTTATACATAAAAATTATTTTAATTATGAATATTTTACATTCAATATTTGTGATTGCAGCAAGACGAGAGCAAGAACAGATTGCAAAATGATTGGATATAATAGGGCAATAGAAATCAAGCACGACAAGAAGTAATTCTTGTACAATACGGTTAACAAAACATCTTTATTAATAATTAATCCGCTTACATGTTTCGGCTCACTTTTGAACCATTCTCAGAGACAATATGATGTTGTAATTCCAAAAATTTTTATTGATGACTCTGTGAGCCATCTCCATCTATTAACGAAAAACTATAATATAAAAACAAACTCTAATAACAATTTAAAATGTATTAAAATTATTAAAATTTATTGGGGAGGAAGCAAAAATAATTTATTGTAAAATAATAGAAGGTAGCTCACTAAAACAAAAATTATCGCAAACATTTAAATTTTATCGGTTTAATCAAAAATTAGTCTTTGACTATTTAACAAATCAGTGTCAATTATGTTGAATAACTAATAACTTATGTTGAATAACTTAATGAATAACTTTTAATACACTTAAAACGTTAATCGCAAAGAAAAGGAAAAAAACTCTAATATTAATTATAGTCCAGACGGATATTAAAACCAAAACGGAATCTTCTCTATATGACTGTTCACTTTAGGGATATTTTTTATAATTACGCTAAGAAAACTAATTGATAAAGGGGACTATTTAATGAGGAGACTATCAAATGAAAAGGGCAATTCTGTTTATGTATCTTTAGCAAGACATAGGTTCTCGGAAGTATGTCACCACTGCAAAGCAATGATTGTTTTGAATTGGGTATATAATCTGCATCCCTCCACTTCACAAGTATTCCCTGCAAACTTACAGTAACAACTTCCTTTGTGGGATCTCAATGATTTCACGTCTCTGTATCTTGGAGCATCTCAGTCACTTTTGATACATACATTTTACCATCCAAAGCCACGGTGACATTGTCCTTACGAACCCAAGTAAAAATGACACTATTATTCATTTCTTTAATAAAAATCTTAGTTTATTTAACTAAATCTAGCAATTTTCTATCTACTTCATTATGCTGTATGGGAGACAACGCGAGACTGTTCAATAGGAAAGGAATGATTGGAAACCGAAATCCGCTTATCTTAGGTAATTTATATTTATTGTTTTCAATACACTTAATGAAATCAAATATCAGCTGCGATTTATTTCCAGATGGCAAGGAAAAATTTTCTCTTAGCTATAGAAAATTTTGTATACTTTGAGGTATAAAGACTGATGATAGATTCACGAGCCACCATTTCTTGGAGAGGAATGATGGAGAAGGAATCGATGAAAGGAATGCCTGAGGTTCAATATATATTTCATTAACTGTTAATAGAATTGAGCCTATCTGGGTGCAAAAACAATAAATAATCATTTTTTAATTTCTTATTACTACAAGATTCAGCATCAGTCTTCGTTTTCTGATAATAAGTTTGATATTCTTAAAAAGATTTTTTAACAATTTTTTAACCTTCTTCTGTTTTAACAATAACCAATTACACTTAGAATTAATTCTATTTTTTTTCACGTATATAAAGGAAATAAGATTTTTCTTGTCTACTAAAAAAGAAAGATTACAGATGTTAATAAATAAGCAATGGAATATATCGTGTGTGAGTCAGAACAACTGTGTATGAATAACTAACTATATTAACTATTATAACTCTATTTTACTATAGGTATTTTACTATTTAATTCCAATTTCAAAACATTATTAACAAACTGACATTTAATATAATCGAATCTTTTTGATTAGTTATAATTGAAAAGCTCCAAATCAACGTTATACAAGTGAGGTGGTAGAGAAGATATTATTTGTGATACAGTATTTAATAAATCTAATGCGCAAAGCAATTTTCGTTAACTTAATACGTAACTTAATCCACAATTTAAGTGTTTCTAACTGTTTCTAACCCAATACAGACAATAAATACAGACAATAAATAAACAGACAAGAAAAAACGAAAATTGAGAAGGATGCATTTTCACAATCTGCGTATATTACTAAATATAAATATTAATTCCTAAAGACTCCTTAATGATACAAAATGGTTAATTAACAGGGCAATAGGAGTACAATAATTCTCAAGCACAATAATTCTCTGTAAATTAATATGGTTAACAAAACAACTTTATTAATAATTAATCCGCTTATACGTTTCACTTTTGAGCTATCCTCAGAGACAATATAATGTTGTAATTACAAAAAAAAATTTTTTTTTATAAACAAATTCATTTCAGTGAGCCACCTCCACTTATTAACGGAAACTATAATATAAAAACGAACAAGATGTACAAGATTTGTTGCAAAGATTGCGATGCGAGCTACGTGGGACAAACAGGAAGACAGCTGAAGATGAGAATAGCTGAAAACATCATATTCGATGGAACACAACCACATATCAGTTATGACATTTGGTCATAACTAATCATCGATTGGAAGAGGATCACGAGTTCGATTGGAAAAATATTGCAATTTTAGATAAGGAATCTCAGTACAGAAAGAGATTGATGTTAGAGATGCTAGATATCAGGAGACATGTGGCTTCAACTTCGAGAGGCTTCCCAAGACTTATTTTCCAATTATAGACGGACTATAAATATTGGAGCGTTATTGGCAACCAATCAGTATATGGCAACCAATCAGTATATGGCAACCAATCAGTATATTCTTTGTTACATTAAGATTAAATTATTAAAAATTCAATTTTGATTTTAATTTCCGTCTGGACTATAATTAATCAGAGTTTTTTCTTTTCTTTTTCTTTTCTTTGCGATTAACGTTTTAGATGTATTAAAAATTATTCATTAATTTCAACATAATTGATACTGATTTGTTGAATGATCAAAGATTGGTTTTTGACTAAACCGACAGAATTTAAGTGTTTGCGATATGGTGAATTTTTGTTTTAAAAAGCTGTCTTCTATTATTTTTACAATAAATTATTTTTGCTTCCTCTTCCCCCAATAAATTT
>NW_017259227.1:290848-316824 GCF_001594045.1 Atta colombica | reverse complement strand
TATTATATTATATATATTTCCGTTAATAAATGGAAGTCAATGAAATGAATTAGTTTGTAAAAAAAAAATTTTTTTGTAATTAATAACATCTCTGAGGATGGCTCAAGAATGAGTCGAAAGATGTAAGCGGATTAATTATAAATAAAGTTGTTTTGTACTGATTTGCACAAGAATGACTTGACTTCTATTGCCTTATTATATCCATTTTGTATCATTAAAGGATCTTTAAGAATTAATTTATATTTAAGAATAGATTGCTTACAAATTTTTTAACAAATTTACATATTTTTATTTTTATTTTATTTTTATTTTTGATGGAATAATAAATAACAAATTCTATACATCCAATTCATATCATAGAACAAGATCTTAGGAGGGATGTTCAGTCTTTGCATTCGATATTTCTTGTTTAACACTACATTAGCATACATTAACATCCATCACAAAAGATTGTACATAAATTCATTTATGACAATTGATGGTATTCAAGGTATAGAAATCTCGATAGAATCTCGATTTTATGAAGGTACTGAAATATAATAATGTAAAAATAGTTGCAGTGATTGTATTACACTGAAGAAGATCTGATGTGAGGCCGAAACATTTATATGTATGTACAATAATTGTTAATCTACAACAAACATACAAATATTGTACAGCATGAACAATAAGCATGGCTTCTGTGCCTTTTTACAATTTGATTATTCATCTAATTTATGCAGATATTTGTAATTTTGAGTGGGCTTTGGTAAAGTATTCCAAATTTGTGGTGTTGTAGACTTTGTGTGTACTAAAGAATCATCTTAATAAGCACAGGTAATCTAAAAGTAATCAATAAGTAACTTGTAAAGTAATTATTTACATCTTTGCGTTTTATGTATTATGATTATTTTTATCAATCTTAATATTAATTATATAACGCAGGTGACTGAACGATTGCAATTTTAGAATTCGTGTAAAAACATGAATCATGCTGAATTTTAAGTTTTTATTTTAACATGAAATGATTTTGAAATAACGTGTATATATTGATTTATATTTTGCATGAAGATATTGGTAATTTGTTAAGTATGAATGGAAAATTATATCTATAAACACAGTCTTAAGAAATCGATCATTGTCGCAGTCGAAAATGAGAAGAATACTCGATTGTGATTGGTCAGTTGTTGGAATAAAGGCTTATTCTTTTATGTTAGCGATATAAAAGATAATATTATTCGTGTAACGATAGTTTTTGGAGAAGAATTAAAACTATTGTTGTTTCGGTTAGAATAAGATTTTTAATGATATATATAATGTTATTTACATAATATTAAATGTATTAAGTGAAAATATTGAGTTGTCCGGAAAGTTCGTGCCGATATTGAAGGAAAATTGAAACGCAGAAAATTTTAATAAATGTATACTAAAATTTAAATTTTCCACGAACTTTCCGGACAACCCAATAATAATATTAAACAATTTTGGAATAGGATAAGATGTGGACAATTATTGACTACTTAAGTGTTGAAATGTAACATGATCATCATAATCTATATTGAAATGATTTAAAAATAAAATTTAATTTAAAGCGAACGTTAAGTAAAGTTCAAAGAATATGTTAAATACAAAAATTTTAGAGGAAGATCATGTTCTTTCTAATAATACAAATTTTCATTCACAAAATTATAGTTATTGACCCTAAGTTATTACAGTTATTAAACAGAAAAATGACAGTTATTAAACAGAAAAATGACCATTAGTATGAAAATTGTCGAAATGAAGGAAAAAATACTGAAATTGAAAAGGAGATCAATTGAAGAAAATATTAAAAATGTTTAATGAGATTTTCATTGATATTTCCTACTTTTCATCTATCCGGGTCTTATGGGTGAATCTCATTTTTTTAGGAATGCCTTTTTTACCATAACGTATGACAAATTACTTCCATTATAGTTATTAACTACCCTTTCATTTTTGTAATTATTACACGAATTGAAAAAATAAATATGTAGGAGATATTTGTAACCTTTGTATTGGCGATATATGATGAACAAGAGTTATATCATAAATTGTTTTGTAAAGATATGATTAATCTATTTCATGTACGCGAAATCATAAGTGAAATTGCAATATCTAACTGAACTGTTAGGTATTGCAATTTCACTTACGAATTCAATTTAGGGACTGGAAAGAAAAATCGGACTATAAATTGAATATTTTATTTATATATGAAGATAGAAATGATCAGCTGGTACTATGTGACCTTAACTATCTATTTGGTTTGAATTTTTATTAATATATACACGTACTGGCAAGAATGATGTCCCCTGGCGTTCGACGCGCGGTCGAAAATAAAAAAAAATATGATATAATGTATACATATTTTTCATAAATTCAAATTTTTTAAAATTTATTTTATTATACCTTTTTATATTTTATATTTTTATATTTTATATTTAACTGCAAATTTAATTTTGCGATCTTGCAATACAAAATATTAATTTTATTTGCACACTGCAAATATTATAAATGCAATTTATAAATGCATGCAAAGCTATTACAATGAGTTTCAAAATTACACGTAATGTTGTAATTATGCACAGAAATTTTTTTTTTACAGCATTAAAAATTTTTATGCATAATTACAACATTTTGTGCATAATAAAAGTATTATTGTGAATATTGGCGAGCGAGAGGCACTGGGGTATCTCACTCGTACCATGATATAAAGACAAGAGAACGCTTATGCGCACGATAAATCATGTAATAGTCAAGCGACCAATTAGAACTATATCATCAAGACGTCATCATTTCGTGGTAAATTGAAATGTGTTATTTATCAATATACTTGTAGCGCTCTTTGCAATATTTTAATTAAAATGTTTATTTGAAGAATAGAACGTATCAAGTAATATATTTTAGTACTACATATGATATTATAGTTTTATTATATTTTAAAATTATTATATTTTTATAATAAATGTTATAAAAAGTTAATTAATTATTCTTATAAACATCATTTTATAAAAGTGATTTAAACTGACTTTACATAATCAATAATTCATGACAGAATTCGAGACAGAATTCAAGAAAGAATTCATAATTTTATTCAAAATTATAAATTCATATAGTGATTAGATTATTACATATAAATTATAACATTTACATAGGTGAAATCCGTTTATAATTGAAAAATAGAATTTTAATACAACATTCAATATTATGAATGATCGTAAGAAATTATGTTTTATTATATTTGAACTGAACAAATAAGAAAAAAATCATAGATTCGAAAATATTGGTGTAAAAAATTCAATATATTTAAGGAAGAGAAAATGATAGATATGTGTAGATTAGTACATCATGTTTTATTATTTGTAAATTTTGCAATCTTCTTTTTCCTATTTTTACATCTATTCTGTTCAGATATTTGTCGATTCATTATGCGGATATATGTTCGTGTACAAATAAGGCATAGAATGACTTCATATAGTATTTTTATAGCGGTTATATTTCTTCTTGTATTAGTCTTCTAATCTTGTACAACTTTGCTTCCGCCATTTTCCTGTAGATAGCTTGAGCGATAAGTGGTAGTCGAAATAAATAGATCATAGACGTCATACAATAAACTTGGGCATCTGTCAACATAACCCCATAGAAACATTAATCGATTTGTGTCTGCATCATAAAGTTATTCTCGATTGAAAATGTCAGTTTACGAGCCAAATTCTCGTCATTTGCGGGAGGTTTTAATTTTTTGCTTCAATATGAAGAAATCTGCGGCTGAGGCTCATCGAATGCTCTCAAATACTTATGGTGAGGCCGCTATTAGTGAAAGAACGTGTCGTGAATGGTTTCAACGCTTCAAGAACGGTGATTTTGACGTCCAAGGTCATGCTCTGTATTTGGTGGGACCAGGTGGGGCATAGTGTATTATGAACTGTTAAAACCGACTGAAACAATCACAGGCGATCGGTATCGAACGCAATTGATGCGTTTGAGCCGAGCATTGAAAGACAAACGGCCGCAATACAACGAGAGACACGATAAAGTGATTTTGCAGCATGACAACCCCCATTTGCATGCTCGACCCCATGTTGCGAAAATGGTCAAGAAACGTTGAAACTTGGAAACGTTGAAATGGGAAGTCCTACCCCACCCGCCGTATTCTCCAGATGTTGCTCCCTCTGACTATCACTTGTTTCGATCAATGGCACCTGGCTGACCAGCACTTCCGGTCTTATGAAGAAGTAAAAAATTGGATCAATTCGTGGATAGCTTCAAAAGATGACTAGTTTTTTCGACGCGGGATTCGTACGCTACCCGAAAGATGGGAGAAAGTAGTGGCCAGCGATGGACAATACTTTGAATCATAAATGTATAAACAGTTTTTTACAATAATGCCTCGAATTTCGGAAAAAAAACGGCGGAAGCAAAGTTGTACACGTAATATAATTATCGCCAATTCGCTAAAAATAAATTTGATTTTGCGAAGTTGAGATTCATGATATTTTTCGAATTCGATATTCATTATCCGCGTTGTCGTTAACAAGACTTCCAATGGATACATACATTTTCCGCAAAAAATATATTGAATCCAATCGCTTTCAACTGGCATCTCGAGAGTTGCGACACCTAAATTACTATATTTCGATTTAAATCGGTAGGCAACATAATCAATGATATACTTCAATCCTTCATCTTCAATATTATCTATTATGTCCATTTCATCTATAGAAGCGAAAAGTTCCCCTTCTTCTAAAGTCAGATAAAACATAGATAGATCACATACGGTTACATTATTATTTTCATCATCATATTCAGCGCACAATTCTTCTTCTTGAAAATGTGATAGTTTATCGTCCTCCAACGCATACGGTGCACGCATTCGAGCATTCCACTCAGTACTTCGGATTTGTCTGTAACTTCGCCAGTAGCAAGAGGGGATACAAAACAAGATATATCAGGTTTTGCCAAAATGTTACAAGTCATTGTAAAACAGATTGGTTAAGTATTTATCTAAAATATATCTTTTTAGGCAATATTTGAAATCGAGGCTTATCATACGCAACACTAGTGCCTCTAATACATGAAAAAAGTTTTCAATCATCTTTAACCGCCTGGTGATGACGTATTGCACATTAAAGCACTCATTAGAATACGTGGATCGTTTGATAACGATTATTTGGTAAATTTCCATGAAATGGCGCTACAATCCATTTGATGACGCGACATCTCGAAAGATCCACTCTTCGAACTCCTTCAGGCCAAATTTCAGCCAGAAAGAACGCATAGTTCACATTTGGTAGTCATTTGAAGCGAGATTGGCGCGCAAAAAAGTGCTCTTCCATCAAGACAATGCGCTGTCCCACAAGTCAACCGTTGCAGTGACAAAACTACTAATTGGGCTATGAATTGATTCCTCATCCATCCTATTCTTCGGATTTGGCCCCGTGTGACTTCTTTCTGTTCCCAAACTTAAAAACTTGGCTCGATGGGAAGAAATTCTCGTCAAATGAGGAAGTCATTGTCGCCGTCAATGAGTATTTTGCAGACTTTGAGACAGCCTACTTCAAATGACTACCAAACGTAAACTATGCGTCCTTTCTGGCTGAAATTTGGCCTGAAGGAGTTCGAAGAGTGGATCTTTCGAGATGTTGCGTCATCAAATAGATTGCATCAAATAGATTTCCATTTCATGGAAATTTACCAAACTTATCAAATGACTCACGTACATTTCCTTAATGTACGACAAAAATTGCTGCAAAGAAGTTACTAACAATAATGCCTTTTTGTAATCAAACTCTTATGTTTTCCGATTACTATCTCATTTATTAATTCGGTCATTTCACGTAAAATATTATTTTTCTTAATTGACACCATAACACAAGTAATATATATATGTATTACTTTTTAAAATTCATTTTTATATATTTTAATATTTATTTATATTTATATATATTTTTGTTTATATATATATATTTCATTTCATTATATTTTTTATTACAATATATATTTTTATATTTTATATTTATTTGTATTCAAAAGAATCATTATTGATTCAAATCCATTCAAAATTAATGTATTGTTTTCTAATAATTATTTCCTTTTTGTAATAATTAATACTTTATCTACAAAAGAATTTGTAGAAAATATAATTTAAAAATATAAACATGTAAAAATTTTATAGTTATGTTTACGTGTGCACATTAACGTAGATACTATAGTACTTACATAGAGCCAACTCTTTATTCGAGCTATGAAGATTTGTTGAAATTGCTGAATTGATGATGTACTTGGTACATATTCGGTATTGTCCTTGAATAGATCCGTATTCATTGATGAATCCACCATTTTTTTTTTATGCGACATCGATGTGCATTAACGTAGTCAAAATTTTTTCTTAGCGGCAAAATTGGCACATTTGCCATGATTGTAGATGGAAGCACTATTTCTTCCGGAGAACATCGATGTCCATTTGATCCTTTTCCAGGTGTATTGGCATTATCGATTGGCACATTTATCATTGCTTGAAATGTATGTGCTTTCAATGATGTAAGCCTTCCTTCATGATCAAATGATTGTATATTTTCATTAAATAAATACAACATGGGAACTGTAGTCTTTCAATTTATGAACTCTTTTTGGAAAATATCTCAACAATTTTATTCGCAAAGATTTTTTAAAACGGTTCAAAATGTATTGAACATATTCTCTCTAAATAAAATAAAGTATATGTTAAGTTATTATCAATCAGATGTCTATTAAATATTTTTCAATTTATTCCTATTAAATAAAAGTGTAACACATTGGCACTTGCAATTTGCTAAAATTCATTTTTACTACATAACCGTATAATCTTGTTAAATGCATTAGATTATAAAAAATAATTATTTTTTTTATTGTTAAAAATGTTTTTCGAGTTTTGTTGTTTAAATTTTGTAAAACAATATGAAATATTATAGTTTCGATGAGAATTTTTAGTTTCTATGGAGTTCTATCGAAAATTCTTATGGCAAGAATCCGTGAAATTAAAATTGAAAAAGTTACAAATGATTATAGATGTTCATTTTCTAATTTTGAAGTACAAAAAATTTTTTTAAGATTTCTGACAATTCTGGGTAGCTCCCCCGCGGAATTGTATAAAAAATTCTGATGGTAAAATCCCGTGGAATTTAAATTTAAAAAGTTACAAACGGTAATATGTGTCCATTTTCTAATTTAAAATTCATAAAATATCTTGAAGAGTCCTGACAGTTCTGTCGAGAATTCTGGACAGCCACCGTGGAATTCTATCGAACATTCTTATGGCAAAAACTCCCGAAATTCAAATTGGAAAAGTTAGGAGCGATTGTGGATGTCCATTTTCTGATTTTAAAGTAATAAACTTTTTTAAAAGTGAAAGTTCTTTTGACAATTTTGGATAGCACTCGCGTTCTATGGACAATTGTTATGGCAAAAATCTATGGAATTAAATTTGCAACAATTATGAACAATAAAATAGATATTCATTTTCTAATTTCTGGGCAAATGGGCGAGGGAGGGCCAGGACCTATGAGATGCAAATAACATCGATAACTAAATTCCGATAAATCTTTGGTCAGCACATCAGCTATTATATCTTCAGAGGGAATGCGTTTGATTTCGAAGAGAAATAATGTTTCAAATCAAGTTAGTTTTTAAGGAATGATTTTCGACTAGCTTAAGTGCATTCATATTGTTATTAAAAATCTTGACGGATACGAACTCTTCGATTTCTAATTACTTGAGGAATTCGCAAAGGTACATGGCCGCCTCCGTTAGACCCATGTACTCGGCTTCGATCGAAAGCGATTGTCTTCTGTTTCTTAGAAACCTAGGAGATTATGCCATTCAGTGTGACAGCATAACCCATACAGGATCGTCGATCAACCGGGTAGCTGGCCCAGTCCGCCACGTAGCCAGTCAGTGCTCAACAAACACGGAGTATAGTATAGTATAGTATAGTATAGTATATACTATACTATACCTGGAAATAACACGTAATATAACAGAATGTTATATTATAGTGATATTAATATAATACAATATATTTTGTTATATAACTACAAAATAAATGTTATATAACTGTTGTATTATTTTATATGTACATGTTATAATAAAGTAATGGCAACATAATTTCAATATAACACATTTGTATAACAGATGTTATATCGAAGATAGATAACCGTTACATCATATATTGTGTAACATTTATAAGATCTATATATTATTGTTATATTCACATTGTATAACAGCTGCGCTCGGCTTTTATTTGTAATTAGAGAATAATAAATTTAATATATTAGAAAACATGCAATCTGCATAGAGTACAGTTACTGATAGATTGAAAATTCTTATTTCCTGTTTTTATTATCTGTATTTTTCAAATAAGCAGCGACCAGACTCTGGATAAAGAATGTTTTTTTGCAGCAGTGTTTAGTTTTATTTAACAATTCATGAAATCTGACATTCCAGCAGAGAATAATGGGCATTACAATAAATCATTACCTAAGCTTTAAATCATGCTACAAAAAAATTGGTCAATTTCTTACAACTTAAGATTTAAAACTTAGGTCATAGCCATGGTGGAAGAGATAACATGATGTGTGCAATTGGACAATGTCTCTTTCTAAATCTCTGTTCTCTAGACGAATTACGTTTTTTTACCGTTACCTACGGCACAGCCGCCGCACCTTATTTAGCCCTTCGAGTCTTAAATCAACTCTTCGAGTGATTTAAGATAAAGATATCGAATTTCCACTTGCGGTTCCCGTTTTACGTCATCAGACATATTGACGATTCCGCTTTTGGTGCAGATGATCAGATTCTTGCGTCAAACACGCAATTAATTGATAGAGTTACTAAAGAAAGAAGGCTTTCGCCTTCAAAAATGGGCAAACAATGACCTCGTGCCTTTCGGTATCGTCCCATGTTCCTCTCGAACAATACTCAGAGCCTTCAATTGCACGCTACACCAAATTGGGATCTCGCATCGCATTATTCTTCGTGGCCAAAATTGTTACGAATTATTAGGTGTACAACTTTGCTTCCGCCGTTTTCCTATAGATGGCTTTAGCGGTAAGTGGTGGTCGAAATAAATAGATCATAGACGTTATACAATAAACTTGGGCATCTGTCAACATAACCTCATAGAAACATTAGTCGATTTGTGTCTGCATCATAAAGTTATTCTCGATTGAAAATGTCAGTTTACGAGCCAAATTCTCGTCATTTGCGGGAGGTTTTAATTTTTTGCTTCAATATGAAGAAATCTGCGGCTGAGGCTCATCGAATGCTCTCAAATACTTATGGTGAGGCTGCTATTAGTGAAAGAACGTGTCGTGAGTTTCAACGCTTCAAGAACGGTGATTTTGACGTCCAAGATCATGCTCTGTATTTGGTGGGACCAGCTCGGCGTAGTGTATTATGAACTATTAAAACCGACTGAAACAATCACAGGTCGGCGATCGGTATCGAAATCGCAATTGATGCGTTTGAGCCGAGCATTGAAAGACAAACGGCCATAATACAATGAGAGACACGATAAAGTGATTTTGCAGCATGACAATGCTCGACCCCATGTTGCGAAAGTGGTCAAGACATACTTGAAAACGTTGCTCTCTCTGACTATCTCTTGTTTCGATCAATGGCACACGGCCTGACTGACCAGCACTTCCGGTTTTATGAAGAAGTAAAAAATTGGATCGATTCGTGGATAACCTCAAAAGATGACCAGTTTTTTCGACGCGGGATTCGTACGCTACCCGAAAGATGAGAGAAAGGAGTGGCCAACGATGGACAATACTTTGAATCATAAATGTATAACCAGTTTTTTACAATAAAGCCTCGAATTTCGGAAAAAGAACGGCGGAAGCAAAGTTGTACACCTAATATCTATACCGTTCTAAATCGACTGTGACACTCTAAAACACGCAAGCTAATGCCGCGATTTTGCTGCCCGAATAAATTCAGAACGCCAAACGCTATTGGCTCAAAATAATGTAATCAGATTTTTTAATGAGATTGCGGCTGTAAAACATTAGCGCCTGGTACCAAAAAACAGCCTGCTCTTTGCTCTCAATCCTTATATGGACGAGGATGGACTTATTCGTATTCGAGGAAGACTCCGTCGAGTTTGCCTCCCAAGAGTGATGAGGAATCCCATCGTCTTACACGCGCACTCGCTATACTCATTATCCAGCACCATCATCTTCGAACGTTGCATGCCGGTTCTCAATCAAATGATGCTCGCGTCATTGCGACACGAATTCTGGATTCTCTGAGCCCGCGCCACCGTTCGATTCGTTTTTTATAAGTGCATGCACGTGTGAACGCGTCGACGTGCCTGTCAAACTCCTGGACGGCTGCGAGAGTCAACCGCATCGCTCGCGCATTTGTCCACACGGCGTTGATTACGCAGGTCCGATCGCTGTCCGATCGAGGGCATAAATCGCAAAAGGCCTATATCGCTTTATTCGTATGCCTCACCAAAGCTCTACATTTAGAGCTCATCAGCAATTCTACCTTTACAACAACGTATCACCGATTTGTTTCTCGCCGAGGACTACCGACGTCCATGTTCCGATAACGGAATCATATTTCACGGCGCCGATCGCGAATTGTTCAATGCACATGCAAAAGCAATTCGCAGTCCTAATTTCTGCAATCGATTATCGACGGAACTGCGTGGCACTTTCTACTCCCTGCATTGCCGTACTTCGGCGTGCTTGTGGAAGGCCGAAGTTAAAAGTATAAAGCATCACTTAAAACGATGCATCGGCCTCCACACGCTAACTTTGCAGATATGTCTACGCTTCTCTGTCTGTGGATCGAGGCGTATCTTAATTCGCGCTCGATCGCTTCCGTTTCCGATAATTCTCGACGATCTCAACGATAATCTCGACGATTATCTTGCTCTAACCTCCAATCATTTTTTTGATCGGAACTTCTCTTATCGTTTTCACCGAACCAAGCGTGCTTGATTTAAATGAAAATAGATTTTCACGCTGGCAAATGGTTCAACACATAACTGAATGTTTTTGGAGATCTTGGTCCGGTGATTACTTGCATACCTTTCAACAACGCCCAAAATGGCGCGACAGTTCAGCGACTGGCTAAAGTCGGTCAAATCGTCCTCGTGCGTAATCCTCTGGCTTCATCGAGTCAATGGAAATTTGGTCGGATTACGGCATGTCATTCCGGCAATGATGATTTAACTCGCGTCGTAACCATAAAAACAGGTCCGAGTACAAACGAGCAATTGTGAAACTTTGTTTTCTA
This sequence comes from Atta colombica, assembly GCF_001594045.1. Classification (NCBI taxonomy): domain Eukaryota; kingdom Metazoa; phylum Arthropoda; class Insecta; order Hymenoptera; family Formicidae; genus Atta; species Atta colombica. The sequence goes on along the minus strand of NW_017259227.1, from coordinate 305,541 downwards.
CCCCTCACGATCAATACCGAAGAGTCCAAAGATTTCGTCACAGCGAGCAGAGTTTTTGTCAAACGTGCCTCCTGTTACTGATATCGTGAATCTTAAATTCCTATTGTATTGCGTCACGATCTTTATATTCTGTATCAAATCATTTCGTTGTTATATCATTCTTGTACCTTGCGTGCTTTGATACGAATTTTATTTCGAATGCCTACATTCAAGGCAAGTAGATATGTTTCGAAATCGTTATTTCAAATGTTTTCTCGGGTATGGTAAACAGCTCATAAATATCCGTCCTTGTTCAATCGCCGATATTTCGTTCAAAACATGAGTGTATATCTCGCTCTTGTTCTAATCACGCTATCTCAGATGGCACACAAACTCCCTTGCGCGACACTCGAAAAGTTACCATAACTATCGCGCACACGCATGCGAGAGTTCAGTTCGCTTCCCGATCAATACGAATCATTTATCGATATTCGCGCTTAACGCATCTTATGAATATTCAGAGCGAAGTTTCGTTGCGTATCAACGCTGTATTTTGTCACATAAACGATCTACGCCGATTGCGAGAGCATTCAGTGCGCGAGAATTAGTCTCGGATCGGCGAGATTTGTCGGTCTCATTGCTGCTCGCAATACGAATTCTTTTTAATGGCTGCGAGAAAATATTTATCGTCGTACCAAATACGAGTTGCATGCTAATCGAATCAGTTCTCGGATTATGATCCTACCGTCTACTTCGAACAAATCTTAATTCAAGAATAAAGCTTAAATTATATAATAACTAAAATTATCGTTATTACACGCCGCATAATGAGCAAGCCTTCCGTACAAGTTGATACCAGCGTCACAAACACAAACAAACATCATAAAGAAGTTTATTTCGCGCGCGTTCGCCAGGTTTTACCCGAATAGAGATAGAAACGGTCGTAGAATCAATTGCTACGATTCCTTAGCTTCCTGAGAGAGAATTCTCTTTTTTCTTACTGGACACATATAAATATTAAACTGATTATGTCTGAGTCTACAATTAAAATAGAAATTGATGGAATACATTATGTATTTAACGAGGAAAATAAATTTTTCTTTTTCTCTTTATGAATTTTACATGTTTCAAAATAAAAAAATTTGCTAATTAATTTTTAGATCAAAACTTGTGTTGCAAATGTAGTGAAATAAAATAAAACTATACTAATATATTAAAAACTTTAACAAATATAAGTCAAATAAATTTTAATGCCGTACGAGAAGTTACTATAGTTATCCGTGTTTGTAGTACATTTATGTTACAAATTAAATATAAATCTACGTTCGGGTTATCTTCAATAGAAAAAATTGGAATGCTAACTTAAACAATGGAGTCATAATTTCATAAATCATGTGTAAAGAAATCGTATTAGATGTAGCACACAATGTTTGATTCCATATAAAGTTATGATGCTCAAATTATTGATATAGTATAATTATTGATATAAGCATTTTATAGGATACTTACTAAGTTCAATGATCAGCGGAATAATAGAAAAGAGTGATACTCAATTTTTTTTATTATTTAACTGAATTAATCACTTGTGTACTACATCTAGTACGATTTTTTACACACTAATTTTGTAATGAAGATGATCCGAACATGGATCGAAACATAAACATTAAAATTTATTTGAATAATAAAATAAGTTTTTTATGATTATTTCAAGCAAATATATATAAAATATAATCAATACCAGGTGTACGAGTATGAAATGACGATTTTTTTTCCAAAAAAAACACATTAAATTCAGAAGAATGATAAAAAGAGATTTATTCAAAGTATGCTCCATTGCTAGTTACACATTTTTCCCATTTTTCGGGCAATTTGTGGATACCACGCCAGTAAAAATCTTCCCCTTTTGCCATTCATCGAGCCATTTTTTCATATCTTCGTACGAACCAAAACGTTACTCAGCAAGTGCGTGACCTATCGATGCAAACAAGTGGTAATCGGAAGGAACAAAGTCTGGTGAGTAAGCCGCATGGAGTAGAACTTCCCACCTGAGTGCTTCGTGCAACGTGTCCCGAACTGGTTTTGCCGTATGTAATGGAACATTGTCATGGAGAAAAATGACCTTGTGTTGCCTCTTTTGGTATTTTGGTCGTTTTTTAAGCAACGAACGGTTCAAATCGATCAATTGTTGTTGATAGCGTTTGGTATTTCGCCAAGCTTCAATAGTTCGTAATAGACCACACCCTTCTGATCCCACCAAACACAGAGCATCGTCTTCCTGCCAAAGTGATTCGGTCTTACGGTCGATGTGGCTGGATCTATCTATGATTTTTTGCGTTTGGGATTCTAAAAAAAAATCCACTTTTCATCCCCCAACGATACGATGCAAGAATGACTTTCTTCTGTATCGTTCGAGCAAAATTTCACATGTGTTTTTGCGCCTCTCCATCTGTCTCTCGTTCAATTCATGTGGCACCCATCTGCTGACTTTCTAAATCTTTTCATCTCTCGTAGGCGACTGGAAACAGCTTGTTGACTAACGCTCAATTGCTCTGCGAGTTGTTTTTGTGTTTGTGAATCATCTTCATCCAGCAATGCTTGCAATTCCACGTCTTCGTACTTTTTGGACGGTTTCCGTATTCCTTGTCTGCAACATCGAAATCTCCAATTTTGAAACACTGAAACCATCGTTCACACGTTTTTTGCGATGGAGCATGTTCACCATAAGCTTCTCCAATCAGCATGATTCCGCAGTAGTTTTCTTCAAATGAAAACAAAAAATTAATGCTGTCCGCGAATGCTCCTTATTTGATACAAATTTCGTCATATTAAACACAGCAACACAATATGCAAACACTTTTCAATCAAATCACTTTGCGCGTTTGATACTTGTTGATGGTACAATAAAATAGCATATAATGTTAAATCTTTGTACTTCACACTGCATTGGTGCGCCATCTGTTTCTCGAATCGTCATTTCATACTTGTATACCTGGTATAATATATTGTAGGACTATATATGTTGTGTATAATAATGTTGTGTATATGTTGTGTGTAATAACACAAATTGTAGAAATCAAAGCCTTAAACGGTCTAGCTGAATTTTAATGTCTTTATAAGTCTTGTGTGAATTTATATACGTATGTAGTCCCCAGAAATGCGCGCCGAAATGATTCTTCAGTCTTGAAACACTAACTCCACTGAACCGCAGTAATATCACGTGTTAAATTGAATAGTAGTATATAATAATAAATTAGTATATAAATTTACACAAAAATCGTACAAGCATTAAGATCCAGCTAAACTGTTTAAGACTTTGATTTCTATAGTTTATACAAAATATATTTAAAATTTTTTATTTCTTTGGTTTTACAGAAAATATCTATGAATTTAGCATATAAAGAGATGCAAATAAAGAAAACATTGCACAAGTATTTGAAAATCAATTTTCTCAAACATTTGATCAGTAAAATGTTAAAGAAAAAACTCTTTGGACAACTAAATCTTTGGCGTTGATCAATTTAATCGAACAAGAGCAGTTTCAAAATTCAATAAAAAAATATATTTGACTAAAAATATCGGAAATTCTCAAAGATAAATTAGGTTTATCATTTACATGGCAACAATGCGATAATGAAAAGGCTTGTTAAAGATATATAAGAATGTTAAAGAACATAACATAATCAGGAAAAAATCGAAAAAGATGGGAATATTTCGAAATCATGAATAAAATACAATAAACCGGAAATTACCTGTTACATAGTAGTAGTAAAGAATTGGTAACTCGCAAGATTGAATAATACTGATGAAAACATGAGTGAAACAAACATGGATGAAGAAAACATGGATTGAATGAAGAACTCTGATGAAATAAAAAATATATCGACATCCTAAAAAATATATGCATCTTCTTTTTCTAGAAAACGATTAGCTATAACGGTATAGCATTAGCAACAGCTAATGGAAATAGAAAGAAGGCATCAAGATAAAATGCATAGACATAAATTTTTAAACTATTTTGTGAAGTGAATACCTTAATATATTTCGTAATAAAACTAAAGATACTAGCGAAGATTCGTCATATTAAAGATGCGTAAGATGTGCAAAGAGACGCTATTAACTATTTGTAATTATTTGCGTCATTTTATTTTTGTTTTACGTTTGATACACGATGAAGATTGAATAACACAAATAGTGCTAATAGCATCTACCCAAACACATCCTAGATCGGATCAATTATATGGATTATTTGCATTGTCCTGACGATTAAACCATCAGGATAATCCAAACCAATAAGAAATTGATTCTATTTAATTTCTTAATTATTTTCTTTCTTGTTTATTTACTTAAAATTAAAATTAGTGTTTTTTTATTACAAATTTTGAACTGAGTATATCTGTTATGATATTAAAAGAGTCTACTATAATATATGTAATATTACACTTAATATTTCATTTAAATCTTAATTTTTTTTAATTAGTAAATTTTCTATTAATATTTTACTGTGATTTACCTCAGATCTTATAAAAATCTTATTCAGCTTTTTTTCTAAATATAACTCTATATTTATGTTTAAAATTATAAGTATTTATAAACCTAAAAATGTATTAGATTAAAAATTAGTTTTAGGCAAAGTACATAATAAAATATAATTTTATTTTTTCATATTATATACATAGCGCAATATGTATGCTTAACATTTTTGTTAGAACATTTGTATGTAACGTATATATAACATGTTATATTTAATGTGATTTTTAATATATATTTATATGTATGCATATAGCTTAAAATATAATATTAATTACTAATCAGTTTATATTTACGATAAAAATATTTAAGTTTGAATAAAATTTATTTTATGTTTCAAACTTTGAATAAAACTTAATAACTATACGTAATTAATGTACTATTTATAATTTTGTGTTTATAAATAAAATATTTTAATTAGTTAATGTTTTAAATAGGAAGAACATTCATATTTTCTATCCTTTTCAATAAAGCTTCATTATGTTCTTGTTCTTCGTTAATGTTTACCGGAAATTCATTTTCTTCTCTTACAGCTTTTACTTCTACTTACAGCTTTTAATTCTATTTCATCTACAAATTCTTTAGGTAAATCTCCTTTTAAAATATAAATGCATAATACATGCAGAAATGATTAATAAGCAAATTAAGTCAAATGATGGTTTCAAGATAAGTGATGGTTTTAAGTCTGAATCATCCCTTAAGATATGCAAATGCATTCTCTGTTTCACACGACATTGTGATAATTTCATATTAAAATTCGTTTCTCTGTTAATTGTTAATGTAAATATTTATAAAGCCAATATTTTTAAAGCCAACTAATAAATGTGGAGATAAGCCAGATCTACTAGATGACTATCTTCGGGAAAATCAATTAATGTATTCTTTATTCTTTCATATAAATCAGATTAGTTGAATAGTCTCATATCATGAATAAATCCTGGCTCTCCTGTATAAACATCTAGAAATAATTTGTCATTATCCCACACACCTTGTAAAAGAATAGAATGATAATTTTTTTTATTACAATAAGAATTTGAGTTATTTTTTTATTTTAATATATGAAATATGAGATCCATTTATGGCTCCGATAATTCTTAAAAACAATTTGAAAGAAATACAAATAAGTGTAAAAGTTATATTTGGCTAAAATAGATTTTGATTCTTAACGTATTTTATAATATTTTACGTAAATATTACAAAATTAAAAACTTTAGAATAATGAAAAATTACATTTATGTACTAGGGAAGCCATTTAATTTTAATTAATTTCTTGAAATTTTCTCATTATCCTTAAAGCGTTATCTTTGACCATGATATAATTTTATATCGAATATTAACTTGCAGTATATTTTTATTGATTCTATATAATACTCTATTATTGATTCTATATAATCTCAACAAGTACTTTTGCTAATATCAAAATGATCGACTACTGATTTGAAAATATGAAAAAATAAATTGAATATGAATGGATAAATTTTAAATTAATTATGGATATTCAAGTTTTTATACATATGCTATGTTAATATATTAATAATGGCAATTTATATTAATAATGGCAATTTAAAGTATATATACATAATACACATACATACCGAAAAGATTCAATATTTGCCAAACACCAAAGAGTAATTATTAGTTGTTTTTCTAATGAAAGTTTCTGTCCAACATTATTATGATTCTTCTTAATGCTATGAATTTTTGTAAGCAAGTCTTCAAAAGTATCCGGTATTATTCCGAAGTGCATTTGAAATGTTTTATTTGAAAATCGAGGAATAATTTTTTCTGCGTATTGGTAAATTTTTGAAATTTGATTTAAATTTCCATCTTTAGAGCGAGGCATAACTTAATTTCCGATCAAGGCAATAATTGATATCGAGATCGGAATTGCGTGGCGCTTCGCGCGCGACGCCGCAACCAACAGAGACCACGCTTTACGCGCCGCACTCCCCACAAAAGTCGAAAGGCGCCTTAATGAAAGGCGGCCAATTGTGCACACAACTCACACTATAACCGACTATTTAAACTGAATTGTCACAATTGGTAAAATATACTCGCTTCTGAATTGTTCCTTTGGTAACGTTATTTCCTCCAAATCAAATCTCGCATTCGAGAACAATCTAGAAGCACTCGATTATATAAAAAGAGAATAGACAGCCTCTTTGGGCTCAATTCGAGAAAGTTATCAGTGAGATTGTGTTATCGGTGTGCTTTTTCGCCGTGTTCACTCACATTCGGACTCGAGTTCCTGCTGCTTAAATTCGCGAGAATCTGGAAACGAGAAATTCAGAGTTATGCGCTAAATTGTAAAATTCTTGCCAAGTTGCTTGCTCCAGGAGTAAACGTTCAATTAATTTGTAAAAACAATAATCTTATTACGACTGTCTGTATTATATCTGTAATCATAGTTGTGAAGTGGAATAAAAAATTATTCGTGTGTGGATTAAGCTACTTGCGTATCTAATTCTCGTCTTGCTCCGTCTCATTCTCCATCTTTGATCTTTCGAGTCGGATATCGACCGCCGGTGAATCGGCGATTTCACAGTGCAGCATCGCGCATCGTGCAGCGTTCCTTTGCGTAATTCTGAAAGGATGGAGGCATTAATAGAAGCTCAAGTAGAGCTTTTTTTTGCAAGCGCATCGCGCGTACACACAATTCGAAAAAAATGGGCTCAGCTAAGTAACAAAGGCGTTCATTTCAACCACACTTAAACTTTTCTACTCCAAATGGCAAAGGAATATCATGACCACCTTCTTAATACCACAATGACATCAAAAATCATGAATAACTTCCTGGGGCAAACGGAAGACATGTATATTCAACAAAGAGTCATTCTCATTGAAATGGAGGAGTCTCTGGCCCAAGAGACAGTCAAGGAGGAAGCGAAGCTGAATGGGGGACATTCTACTGCAGCAGGTGCCACGTCGTCGCGATTCTCCATTTTTCGGGAGAATACGAGGAATGACCTTTCGAGATCTCTTCATTGATTGTGAAAGACACTGCCATCTTCGATGTCACACGGATGCATCATTTGAAGACAAGTTTGAAAGGAGAAGCAGAATTAATTGTTAAGAACCTATTTTCACTAAGTGATATCTTCGTTCTTGCGTGGAAATCTCTCACCGAGAACACGAGACTGTTGGTTTGCTCATTTTATTCCACGTTGATGGCTTTGCCAAAATTGAAATCCGAGTCAATCTCTGAATTGCGCAAGTTGTATTACTGCGCCAAGAACATCATCGGAATACTCGCGAATATTGGACGGCCCATACAGAAGAGCGAGGACATGTACTACATGGGCTGAAAAATCCCGGGATTTTTCAATACGTGGCGCCACTAGAAAAGAACATGATTCATTTCGAGAGGTTCATCTGTCACTAGTTTATGTATGAAGTTTCATGACATTTCGTTCATTCGTTTACAAGCTACAGTCGTTTAAATGGCGCTACTTTCGCCTTCGTTCTGTATCATCACGATAACGCACCGTCACACACGTCCTTGAAAGCGATGGCCAAATTGGACCAATTACGATTTGAATTGGTTGCTCACCCACCGTATTCTCCAGACTTGGTCCCCAATGACTACTATCTGTTCCCAAACCTCAAGCAGTGGTTCCAGGGAAAGAGATTCACATCGAAGTCATCGCGGAAACCAAGGCGTATTTCGAAGGCTTGGTCATTTTGTACTACAGAAAGGGCATGGAAATGTTAGAAAATCGCTATACCAAGTGTATCGCCCTCGAAGGCAACTATGTTGAGGAATAAATATAACTTTGCCCAAAAAACGCTTGTTTTCATTAATTCATTATGTGTGTTGGGTCGCAGAACTGCTGGATACATGTATTCGGGCATGCTGGGAGGAACATGTGGGTAGTAGCACACAACCATCATCATTTGAGGAAAATTTGCAGGGGTTTCTAGAACGGCGACTGCTAACATTGAAGGCAACTCACAGAAGCATCGCTGAGGTGAATCCAAGCAAGTCAAACGCTATAAGATCCACTCGTGCACATCACACTCAGAAAGAGAAGGAATGTTGCTCGTTGTATCGCAAGGACTTTCTGATGATATACGAAGTGTTCAAAAGGAAGAGCAGTGCGAAGCGAAAGCAGTTCGTCGACGGTGCCCATTGTATTTAAATTGCCTAAAAAGACACAAAGTAAGTGAGAGCGTGAAAAAATGTTCGTGTACGGTGTGCGGGGAACGGCATCACACTACGTTGCACGATACGTGCCTTTAGTCGAAAAATCTCGGTCTGCGATCGACAAAAACATCAGATATCCGAGCCTGCCAAGACGACTCACGTCTCTCAACATCCAGTTGAGGGACAGCTTGCTGTTCTGCTTGCAACCGCGCTTGTGAACGTCGCAGATCGGTCTGGGTAAATGTATCCCTCTCGTGCGCTCATTGATCAAAGATCCATCATTTCCGAAGCATTAGCATAGAAACTGAGACTGCCTCGACGGCGTGCATCCATCGCCGTGTATAGCGTCAGGGGGGCAGCAGACAGCGATTGCGCACGAACAAGTCTCGCTGTCGATTTCATCGCGTATCGGGTTGCAAATTTTAACAGCCATCGTATTGCCTCATCTCACCATAAACGCGGACATTGTCAGCACTGCGCTGCGAGAATAGTTACACCTTGAACTGGTTAATCCGAATTTCTACGCGTCTGACAGTATCGACCTCCTCTTCGGCGCTGATATCCACGCCATTGTCAATCACGGCATCAGGAAGGGAGGAGCTCACGAGCCGATAATGACGTCCTTGGGCTAGATTGTATCAAGAACTGTAGACAAAATGGCAACTCACCTGACTGTTCGATTGCTCAGTGCATGCTGAGTGATCCGCTAGCTACTATAGTGCGCCGCTTCTGGGAACAGAAAGAAATGCAACCATCGTTAATTCCATGAACGTCAGAGGAACAGAGATGCGAGGACTTGTTTGTGCGCATGTACGCCCGTGCATAGGATGGTTGATACGCGGTTCGTTTCCCCGTTGAGGCACTGCTACCGAATCTTTTCGAAATGCGGAGGGGGAGGGGCCTGTCGTATGCTCGAGCACATGGAGAGTCGATTCGTGAAGGACCCTTCGTTTCATACGCGAACTTCATGCAGCAATATGAAGAACTCGAACATATGACTCGCGTGGAGCACGCCGACCAAGTCACGAGAGTATTATTTATCACATCACGGAGTGATCTTAAAGGAATCCAGCAACACGACGAAGCTGTGTGATGTTCAATGACTCGTTCAACATCGGAGACGCGATTTCCTTGAATGCGCACTTGCTGGTTAGTTGAAGGTAAGTCGAATTTGTTATTGCAACTCGCCGATGTACTGTTGTGATGGCGTTATCACAGGTACGTCTTCGTAGCGGACATCGAAAAGGTGTACCGGCAGATTTTGATGCATTCAAATGACCATGATTTGCAGCGGATCATGTGGAGGCCTGGAAAAAATGAATTGCTTCAGGAGTATCAACTTAATATTGTCACATACGAGCTGACTTGTGCTCTTTATCTTGCCATATGTATCTATCTCATCAATTTGCCGACGACGAAGACTTGCGATACCCAGGGGCACAGCTGCATTACGATAGGACGTGGATGATGTCCTCACCAGAGCAACATTGGATAAAACCTTAGAAATTCAAAACGAACTCCTGGGAATCTACACGGTGAGCGGATTTCTGTTGAAGAAGTGGGCCGTTAACCATGATAATTTACTTGTCGCCATTCCAAACAAAGATCGCACTTAGCCAGATTCCCGAGCTTGGAAACAAGGTGAAGGTTATTTGGATCCCGCCGATGATTGCTTCACATTTTCGAGTCGCCGAAATTGAAACAGAACGTTGTCACTAACAGGTCAATTGTGTCGCAGAATGCACAGCTGTTTGACTCATTGGAATGGCTGGTTCTGGTGATAGTGCGGGCCAAGATCTTCATCCAGAGTGTCTGGTTGCGGGGACTGGGACTTCAGTAAACGACGCCAATGCGGACAAGTGACAGAATTTCCTGATGATCTTCCCCGCGTGGCAGACATTAAAGTTGGCTGATGATCACTGAACCCGACGACGTCATGGAGATTCGCGGATGCCTACGAAAAGGCATACGGAGCAGCAATGTATCTGTGTAAAAGGGAACATAGTGAATGGCATACGAGATTAATAATTGCAAAGACAAAGGTGGCTCCATTGAATCAGATATCATTACTTCGGCTGGAACTATGCGCCGCCTCCCTTCTCATGCGGCTAGTCCACGTGCGAAGTTTTACGCATGTCAGAAAGGTCTATGTATATGTGGACAAACTCCACGGTGGCATTAGGATGAATTCGAGATCATCCTTCATGATGGAAGACGGTCAATCGAGTGATACAAACAGCCCTTCCGGAAGCACAATGGCATCACGGACTGGGAAAACCCAGCGGATTGGGCATCACGTGGGCTGCCTCCGGTCGATCTTGCACATGACTTATGGTGGCAGAGACCCTCATGGCTGTGACTCATCTCGGTAGTTGGACCCTTGCCTGACCAAGAACTTCCAGAGCCATCCACAAAGGAGCAAGATCCACGCCATGGCGATCTATCGGTCGAAAAAATGGACCTCTTGATAGTATTCGTCATTGCAGAAACTGCGAGTAAGTGCTTGGTGCCGTTGTTGGCGACATTCGCGACCTGGCATTCGAGGTGAGACAATAGTGAATTCAGGAACACTGACTACAAAGGAGGACCTTGCACTCCTGACATGGATCCGAATAGTGCAGGGAGTTGCCTACAAAACTGAAATACAGGTCCTGTTAAAGAACAAACTTTTGAATAACAAAAGCTCTCTTTACACCAGGTATATAAATATGAAACCGGAATTTACCAATAGATGGCCATAGCTGTCAATATAGTTGCCATCAGACAGCGCCATTGACGCCATTCCTTGTTCTGACATCTGATAAAGATTTTCAACTCACAACAAGTTTCATACAACAGTATAATTTGTAATAGCGTTGAATTTTGTACCTGGAAACGATTTGCGGATAGCATTGATTTTCTGTTACCATTTGAAGAAAACTGCTGCAAAATCGCATCGAATGCATGTCGAAGTATTATGGTGAGCATGCTCTTGGTAAATCACAGTGCTTTGAGTGGTTTAAAAAATTCAAAAGTGGTGATTTTGACGTGAGAAATGAAGAACGTGGAAAACCACCAAAAAAGTTTAAAGACAGCAAATTGCATTGTTGGATGAGGATGACGCTTAAACTCAACAACAACTCGCGGATCAATTGAATGTAACACAAGAAGCCATCTCCATACGTTTGAAATCCATGGGAAAGATCCAGAAGATAGGAAAATGGGTTCCACATGAATTGAATGAAAGATAGCAGGAAAACCGAAAACCCACTTGCGAAATGCTGCTCGCCAGGTACAAAAGAAAGTCATTTCTCTATCGAATTGTGATTGGCGATGAAAAGTGGATATATTTTGAGAATCCTAAGCATAAAAGATCATGGGTAACTCCAGGCGAACCATCGACATCGACTGCAAGGCCAAATCGCTATGGACGGAAGACAATGCTTTGTGTTTGGTGGGATCAGAAAGATGTGATCTATTATGAGCTGCTAAAACCTGGCGAAATCGTTAATTCTGAACGCTATCGACAACAAATAATCAATTTGAATCAAGCTTTGTGTGAAAAACGACCGGAATAACACAAAGTGATTTTGCTTCATGATAATGCACACACAGCAAAACTGGTCAAGGAAACGATGGAGGCATTTGATTGGAAAATACTTTCGCATGCGAAAGTAAAATACTTACTCACCAGACTTGGCTCCGTCCGATTACCACTTATTTGCATCGATGGGACACGCACTTGCTCAGCAGCGCTTCACTTCTTACGAAGATGTACGAAAATGATTAGAAGACTGGTTTGGCTCAAAAGAACAATAATTTTTTTGGCGTGGCATCCACAAATTGTCAAACAGGTAAAAAAAATGTATAGCTATCGATAATATTTCGGCAATCGATAATAATTCGGGCAATATTTCGAATAAAATATTTTTTATCACTTTCATGCAATAAACGTGTATTTTTTATTAAAAAATTCCGGTTTCATACCTGAGTAGATTAAGCCCTTTCATGGATCGGCAGGGTTCTTTGAGTCAGAGGAATAAAGCATGCACTCACCTACGACGAGAAACATCCTATTATTCTGCCAAAGAGATCAACACTCACCAAGCTCATCATGGATTCCTGTCATTCAGAGACGCTGTACGGAGGTGTGCAGCAGACGCTGTGCTTAGACAAAAATTCTGAGAGCCTTGTGAATACTAATGAAGAGTCACATATATTAATGTCATCGATGTGTGCGATGGCGGGCGAGGTCACAAGGCACATAAAGCTTACATAGTTTTTGTGTGTCTCAACACTAGAGTCGTGCATCTTGTATCTGATTACACAACAGATGCATTTCCTGACCGCTCTTTGTCGATTCATATCTCGATGAGGCATGTGCCAAACAATCTATTCAGATTGTGACATCAACAAAGTTGATGCCGACTCCGCTCTTAGGAGTATGTTTCAGACGGGCATCACTGTCGCGACACATTGGACGGGTCCTGACAGAGAAATTCACTGGCGATTCAATTAACCTGCAGCATCATACTTTGGAGGATTGTGGGAAGCAGCCGTCAAGTCAATAAAACACCATTTGACACATGTCATCGGAGATGGCACTCTCATCTATGAAGAAATGACGTTCCTCACGCAAGTGGAAGTGTCTCAACTCTCGACCACTACGACCAATGAGCGACGATCCCGATGACCTGGCAGCATTAATGCCAGGACATTTCCTCGTTGGATCGTCTCTTCTGGCAGATCCTGAACCATCATAGATGGACGAGTCAATACAGTATGGAGCACGCTGGCAACATATCTGGCATCATAACAGATGAGGAGTCATTTCTGGGAGCGTTGGACCAAAGAGTATATCCCTGGCCTGATCGATAGAACCAAGTGGTGACAGGGCGGTTCAAAATCTCGAATTGGGCAGCTGTCTTCTATGAAACGAGGTCACACCGCCCACCAAGTGGCCACTTGCACGCATTACGGCTCTTCATTCTGATTAGGACGAACACGTGCGCGTCATCTCTGATGAGGACGACCTCCTCCGAATTCACGAGACCATTGGTGAAGATTGTCCTATTTCTAGACGAATCAACACAGAATGAATTAATCTCCGCGCCTTAGAATAGTTCATACATTTCATGAATACTTTATATCATATTATACATCATATCTCCTTTCATATCTAACTTAGCATATATTTCACGCAAGCTTCTTGCTAATACAAGCACCTGTCGAGGAAGCTCGCGAATAAAAAATTAAATATTTTAATACTTTCCTTGCAAAACTGGTGCGATGGAATTACTTCATTTAATTATTCTTTGTGACATTCGGTTCTTGTTTTATGCGATGTAGAATTCACAAATAATTTGTCGATCAAATTCACAACCTCGTAATTTTCACTCACATAAAGCACAATATCCCATAATTACGTTCATCGCGTTAATTACTGCTTCATAATCACGAGAGATAAACGATCAGATCGTCGCGCCGCGCCGGGCGCGTAAATGAATGACATGCGACATATACCTTCTTTACTTACCACCGTAATCGTTGATCGTCGGTTCCACCTATGAAGTGGAAATGTTTGGAGCGAGGCATAACTTAATTTCCGATCAGGGCAATAATTGGTATCGAGATCAAAATTGCGTGGCGCTTCGCGCGCGACAACGTCACGCGTAATGCAAAGTAGCGCGAGACGCCGCAACGGGGGGATCACTTTATGCGTCGCACTCCCCATAAAACAGTGAATTTTTTGTTTTTAAAACAATAAATCACTGCTGCGAAGATTCCTAATCTGAATAATTATCGACTTTAATAATTAATAATTCGGTTCAGGGCAGAGCGACGTTTTTTTTTCGTCATATCTTTACTTTTACGCGAAAGCGATTGAGTGCATTTTTATCAAAATTTGAGGCTGCTGGAATCTTCTTAACATTTATCATAACCTTATGATAGTTTACATCTCTGTTCTCTGTATTGTTCGAAATTAATTTTCAGCACTCGTTGCTCGAAGATCGTGATCAAACCCGCCATCTGCTAACTCGCATATCAGATTTGCCAAATGCAC
>NW_017259227.1:256975-290748 GCF_001594045.1 Atta colombica | reverse complement strand
AGATCGAACTACCTTGAATTGAATTCCCGTAATCTAATAGAATTAATTAACAATTAGATATGAGATCATTGTTAAGAAAAATTATTAATTAATAAATTATTATAAACAATTGACTATATTATCAATCATATATAACTATCAAGTTTTATACTGAATTGTCAACACATACATAAATTCTTTAGTACGATTTATATCTGGATTCTCAATAATATAAGAGGTATTCTTAAATTCATATCTGGATAAAACATCATCCGCTAACATCCAACTCCAAATCTTCTTTTCAACCTCCTTCAGCCAAGTATTATCTAAAGACAATATAATAGTATATAACACATTATTATGTATAAAATTAATTATGTGTAATACAGACATGAATCAATTATAACTAAAAATAATATAGAAAGACAAGAAAGATATTCTATTCACAGCCAATTAGACATGTTATTCAATAAGAAAAACTAATGTAAATTAATTTAATAATAAGATTAAGCAACCGATCAATTATATGTAAAACACGTCTAATAATAATTCTAACGCGTTAAAACGAATAAAATTGTTAAAGTTTTTTCTTAAATGTTACGTCCAAATTCCATATGCATGGAGCTGACGGAGTGAACGCACAGGAACCGAATTATTAGACCGATTTAGTCATGTTCAGGCTCCGGATCGCAAAGGAGCTGTGAGGAAGGACGCAAATCGCATTTTGCTTCGTCCTGAGGCTCCTAATGAGTTGAGCGAATGGAAGACGAAGTGGAAATCTCAATTTAAGCTCAGCTAAACGGACACATGAGTCGGACGTACTTTTAATTTAAAGGGCCCAAACTGGGTCAGTGAGCCGGGAGGACGCACAGATGTGCAGTACGTCCGTATGTCCTGACTTTCGGTCATGAAACTTAATCCAAGTGACCAGGGAGAGGGCGAAGTGCAACCGCAGAAGAATTTACAAAAAGAAGTTTGAAAGAAGAAATTTTTCAAATTAACTCTCAAACAAGAGTTAAATTTAATAGTAATATAATAAAAGAAATATTTATCAATACAATTTTGTTATATGATTTCTTTGATTTGTTTCGTCTTAGTTAGGTTTTTTGTGCGTGTGTGAAAGAATCATGTGGCAGAAGGGAGAAATTATGGAGAGGAATAATGAAAAAATAAAAAGGGAAGGAAATTTTGATTTGAGAGGATTTGGTCTGATTTTCCTCGGACGATGATAATATTAACGGACGGACATGATCCGGACGGACACGATCCGAACGGAGCAAGCAATTATCGTGACAGTGACAGGAATTGAAATTATAGCGTGAACAGACTGCAATTTTTATTTTCTTATACATGGGAACTCAAAAGGGAGAAAGACAGAAAGAAAGAAAAGAATAAAAATAAATGAATAATAAAATGAAATAATGAAATGAATTACCGACGAAAGAAAAAGCAAGGGCGACCAGAAAAGACATAAAGGTACCGAATAGAAGTACTTATTACTGAGATGCTCATCGGTGGAAGTCCTCCGGCTAGGACGTGCGGGATTGGTGGTGTTTCTTCAGCACTGACTAAATCTTTAAATCTCGCTGGCCAAATATGCGAAGTTAATGGAATTTCTCCCTGCTTCTAAACTCTGAATTATAAAGTGTTGGCTGGTTAAGAAAATAAGAACTTCGGACTGCTATGTCCATCCCCAGAGAGAAATTAGGAAAAAAGAACATTGAATCCCATGAAATCAGGAGTTTTATAGTAATCTGCCTTGATTAACTGCACATTGATTGGTGAATAAGTTCGTTAGGTGGTGGAACCTATTTCTTGCTTCCTAATTAGTCAAGGATGAAAAAGACTATTGACCAGAATCTGTAGCATGGAAGTGTCATCCTTAATTTTATGATCTTAAAATTTATGAGAAAAGCGCACGTGCAGTACGTCAAAGACGCGCATGTGCAGCGTCGACACGAGACTACTCAGAATCTACCCCTGAACGTCGCTTCTTAGATTTTATAATCACAGACTTGTGAGAATCGTCCGCGACTTGACCGTTAAAAAGTATTTTGGCGCTGGTCTTATATTTTCAACTTTGACATATTTATTATTATTTTAGCTGTAGTATCCGAGGGGCATGGACTGTCCTTTTGGTCTCGCCGCTAGTATACATGTATTTTTATCTCGGAGCGACATTTACGAGGAGATATTGGATTCTTCGTTTTAGTTTTTAACATGGGAAAAGAAAATTTTTAGTCTTCTCTAAGCTATAACTTCTTCGTTATTTGCTGTCTCTTTATTTCAATGAATTCCAGATCTCCAAAAGAAAAGAATCATCCGCTGGACATAACAAAAGAAATATCATTCTCGCAGTAGAATAAACTTCGCCGCATAGAGCCATAGCACCATGACTCATAATTTGCTGACTAAAAAAGTTAAATCACGCGATCATGCCATCCATAGCATAGATATTTTGTACGACGAATCATACCTATTTTTAAACGTGAAATCACTATGACTGAGTGAGTCTAGTCTAGTCTCGGAACTAGCACGTTACCATATAAGGAACGAAATCATACAAGAAAGCTAGAGTACGGTATCCATTATCTAGAAAACTTAAGTGTGTAATTATGTTATTTACCTTTGTCTAGGATAATATAAGAAGCTTCATTCCTAGCAAAGCTAGCGTTACAAGAAGTTCTGCTCTTAGCGAAGCTAGCATTAATTTTAGTAAGCCAGCTTTTGCAAACCTTGTGCGAGTGAAAGTATTTTCCTAAAGACATAGCTTAGCGTTACTGTAATCTCTGTACTCAGAAATATATTTTAACTTAATAAAATATAAATATAATATATATATATATTATAACCTTAAATTCCAAGTGTTAGTTATTTCATTAATAACCTTTCACTTCCACTAGAAGTCAAGTTCTTTCAACAATCATCGATTTCAAACCAGATTTCAGATATAAGAATCAGTTAATTATCCTGGAGTTTTAATCCCCCTTAACGAATGAGGAGCAGACCTACAACAGTATCGCATCTAGAATTCCCTGAATGGACACGGTTTTATCACTATCAGCTGTTGTCCATTGCAATGCGGACGTGAGTCGCAGGACGTAGGATGCGAGTCAACATGCGGCGCGGCACATCTGGTTGGTCCGCGCGGGTTCGCGGTTCCCGTCGCGGTAAAGCGCGCGAATTTCCCCGATGCAATAGGGAAAATTGCAAGTGCATTTTGGGCACCCGACGGCTGAGAACACTTGACAAAGGTGGAAAAAACTTCATCTCTTTGCTATTATTGAGGCCCATTGATGGAAACCGGTGGTCAAGAACATTCGACAGATACAGAGCTTTACCTCTGGAATCGTGCCATGCGTAGAGAAAAAGTGGCGGAGAACGCTCGGTGTAACAGAGTACACTCTGTTACAGAAAATTCCTATCGGAACTGCAGTCGCATTAGCGTTAGTTGATCGGTGGAGAACACTTGGCAAGACAGAGACACTCTGTCTCAGATTGTTCTCGTTCATGCAGCGGATTCAGGATATGTCGGTTGATAGCTGCTAAGAACTCTCGGCAATGGCAGAGTACGCTTTACTTTTTTTTCGCGCTCGCGGCCGGAGGATTCGAATCTGGATTTTTTCGGATTTTTGGAGCAATTAGCAACAATAGGAAAAAAAGAAAATTCTGTATTAGATAAACGCGTCTTTTGTATTGTTTGCTTCCGCTTGTATTGTTTCAGAATCAACTCTTAACAATATGAATGGAAGATAACGGAATTCGAGTGAGTTTAGTTAACTCCGAAGGAGCGGTTGTCATCAACGAGTTACACATCTAAGTTCCCATATGTATCGCGCTTTGGCGCTGTCGGAGCGATATCCGGACGGTATTTACACTAGGGACGGTATAAAGATTTATCATTAATTGCAATTAAATTGCATTTAAATTGCGATTAAACTGCAAATAAATTGCAATTAATTTGTGCATAAATTGAGCTCGATTTGCAATTAAAGCACGCTTAAATTGCAATTTAATGACGCTTAAATGAAAATTAAATTATGCTTTCCGTTTAATTAATACTAAAATTGCAACTCAATTATGCTCAATTTGCGCTGAAGTTGCACTTAAATTGCGCTTAAAATGCCCTTACATTGTTCTTAAATTGCGTTTAATTTGCCGTCAAATGGATTTAAATTGTGCTTAGATTACAGTTAAATTGAAGATATATTGTGCATCCAAAATGCTCTTAAATTGCGCATAAATTGCAGTTAAATTGCTATTAAATTACGCATACATAGCGCATAAATTGCATTTAAAATGTAATTAACTTGCGCTTAACAGGCGCTAAAATTTTAATTAAATTGCAATTAAATTGTGGTTCAATTACGCTCAAATTGCAATTAAATTGCATTTAATTTGTGTTTAAAATTGTAATCCAATTGTTTAAATTGCTATTAAAATCGGCTTAAATTGCACTTAAATCTAAATTAAATTACAATTAGTTTGAGCTTAAATTGTGTGCAAATTGCGCTTAAGTTGCGCTTAAACTACAGCTAAATTGCATTGAAATTAGACTTAAGTTGTGATTAAATAGCGTTTAAACTGCAGTTAAATTATGTACAAAATGCGCACAATTGCAATTAATTTGTATTTAAATTGGGCTTAAATTGCAGTCAAATTTGAGGTTAAATTGCAATTAATTTGGACTTAAATTGCGCGTAAATTGCGCTTCGATTACCTAAATTACGGGGAAAATAGCGTTTAAATTGCAATTAATTGCGTTAGAATAGTCTTAAATTGAAATTAAATTGCATTTACACTGCAATTAAATTACACTTAAATTGCGCTTAATTTGAGCTTAGATTGCGTCTAAATTCCGCTTAAATTGAGCATAAATGAAGATTCTATTCCTCTTAAAGTCTGTTAAAATTGCGATTATTAAACGCACCAAGAGTGCACCGCACCAAAAGTTCATAAATTATATTCTCTAGAAAGTGCATAAAAATGCATGATACCAAAAGTGCCTAAAAACTGCATCAAATGGTATATAATTCCATCGCACCAAAAGGACATAAAGTGGCATCGTACTAAAAGTGCATAAAAGTGCATGGTATCAAAAGGCATAGATTGCATCGCACAAAAATACAATACATCAAAAATGCATAAGAAGTATATCGAAACAAAAGTGCATAAAATTGCATCGGCACCAAAATGCACACAAAAAGTGCATTGCACCAAAAGCGCACAAACTGCATCGCATCAAAATTGTATAGAATTGTATCGCTCCAAAAATGCATTAAAAGGCGTCGCACCAAAGTTGCATAAAAATTGCACCGCAGTGAAAGTGCATAAAATTGCATTGCTCCAAATATGCATTAAAATGCAATATAATTGCATTGCAACAAAAGAGTAAATTTTTATCGCAAAATGTATAAAATTGCTCCAAATATCACATAAAAATTGCATAAAAATTGCTTTGCAGCGAAAGTGCATAAAATTCCATTGCTTTAAAAATGTGTTTAAATGCATCAAACCAAAATAGCGTAAAAATTGCATCATAATAAAAATGCATTAAATTTCATCGCATCAAAATTGCAAAAAAATAACATCGCATCGAAAGTACATAAAAATGCATTGAAATAAAAGTGCATAAAATTCAATTGCCCCAAAAATGCAATAAAAAATACTTTGCATAAAAATTGCATAAAAATTCCAAAAGGGCATAAAATGGCATCGCACCAAAAATGCATAAAAAATATATTGCACAAAGAATACCTAAAATTGCTATAAAAGTGCATAAATGTATAACTCACCAAAATTACATACAAATGCATCAATAATGCATAAAAATACATCGCACCAAAAGTGTATATAAGTGTATCGTAACAAAAATGAATAAGAATGCATTGCACCAAAGTACATAAAAACTCGCACTAAAAATGGATAAAAGTGCAGGGTATCAAAATTGCATAAAAGTTCATCGTACTTAAAAGTGCATAAAAGTGCATCGCACCAAAAGTAAATAATATTGCATTGCTCCAAATATGCATTAAAGGACAACAGATCAAATTAGCATAAAAATTGCATTAAACAAAAAAGTGTATAAAATTGTATCGAAAAGGGCATGTAATTTACATAGCTCCAAAAATACATTAAAGTGCATTACACCGAAATTACATAAAACTTGTATCATAATAAGGTATACAGAAATGCATCGCACTAAAAGTGCACAAAATTTCATCGAGCTAAAAATGCATTAAAGTGCAATCACACTATAATTGCATAACAGCAAAAGTGCACAAAATTGCAACGTTTAAAAAATGCATTAAAGTGCACAGTACCACAATTGTATAAAAATTGCATCGCACCAAAATTGCATAAAAATTGCATCGCAATAAAAATGCATTGAAATGCAGCTTATCAAATGTGCTAAAAATTCCAGCACACTAAAAATGCTTTAAAGTTCATTTTACCATAAATGCATAAAACTTGCATCGCAGTGATAATACATAAAATTCCATCGCTACAAAGGCTGCGTTCCGTAACTCACTACCAGTACTGACAGCATGACGTTACTCTAGTGTGCTGAAACAAGCGTTTCATTTTCGCAAGTATACTGCCGGTATACAGTGAAATGATAACGGAACATTACTTTCAGCATTGCGTGCAACTAATACATAACAATAATTTTAATCTAATTTTCGTCAATAATATTTCAGTAAATTATAGAAACTCTAATAGTTAATTAATATTGTGCGTATTATCATTGACTCAAATTCTAGTGAGTCTGATAGTGATTCCAATGAAATGGATTCCAATGAAATTTTAACATTATTAATAAAAGATAGAAACACAATATATACTAAGAATACGATGTAAAAGATATGTAGAAGATATAATATCTCGATACAGATAGATAATTTAAAAGTCATTTTCGATATTTTTATAATTTTTCATTCTATGTAATGGTATGTACATATTTCTGTGATTACTAAAATAACTATATATTATATTTATTTCAGATTAAATCGAAATATTTTTTATTTCATATTAGACTTAATAAGGCCAACACTAGAAAGAAGTGCAAATATAGATAAGCTCACAATCTCTCCTGAAAAGCAATTATTACTTGCTCTTTGTATAATGGTAACACCTAATTCTTACAGATAATTATAGAAGTATATGCAACAATGATATTAATATTAACAATGAATATATAATCTATATCTTTTATTATAAAATATACAATACTATCAACATATTATATTATTTATTTATTTTTTTTTATTTTATTTATTATTATTTATTTTAGATGGTAAGTGATCGCTTTGATTGGCATAGAGGTCTGTTCAGAAAGTTGTTAATGCCTTTTATTTCTTACTTGAAACATTTATAAAATGGCCAACAAGGGAAGACGAAAAAAAAAACGTTCAATATTGAACAAAACTTATATAATTTCCCAAAAGTAATTGAAGCAATTGATGTGACACACATATTGTATTACAATATCTAAGATTCAGAAGCATATAATAGAAAAAAACTATCATTTAATGCAATTAGTGAGATGTAACGACATATTAAGTGTACAACTTTGCTTCCGCCGTTTTCCTATAGATTATCGCTTTAGCGATAAGTGGTGGTCGAAATAAATAGATCATAGACGTCATACAATAAACTTGGGCACTGTCAACATAACCCCATAGAAACATTAGTCGATTTGTGTCTGCATCATAAAGTTATTCTCGATTGAAAATGTCAGTTTACGAGCCAAATTCTCGTCATTTGCGGGAGGTTTTAATTTTTTGCTTCAATATGAAGAAATCTGCGGCTGAGGCTCATCGAATGCTCTCAAATACTTACGGTGAGGCCGCTATTAGTGAAAGAACGTGTCGTGAGTGGTTTCAACGCTTCAAGAACAGTGATTTTGATATCGAAGGCCGGCATAGCCGGCCGGTGGAAGAGAGAAGGTTTTCGAAGATGCAGAATTGGAGGCATTACTTGAGCAAGACTCGTGTCAAAATCAAGAAGAATTGGCACGATCATTGAAAGTGACTCAACAAGCCATTTCAAAACGCCTCAAAGCCATGGGAATGATTCAGAAGTAAGGAAATTGGGTGCCGTACGAATTGAAGCCGAGAGATGTTGAACGGCGTTTGTTTACTTGTGAACAGCTGCTTCAAAGGCAAAGACGGAAGGGATTTCTGCATCGCATTGTGACTGGGGACGAAAAATGGGTTCATTACGATAATCCCAAGCGCAGAAAATCATGGGGAGTTCCCGACCATGCTTCCACGTCGACGGCCAAACCGAATATTCACGGCTCCAAGGTCATGCTCTGTATTTGGTGGGACCAGCTCGGCGTAGTGTATTATGAACTGTTAAAACCGACTGAAACAATCACAGGCGATCGGTATCGAACGCAATTGATGCGTTTGAGCCGAGCATTGAAAGACAAACGGCCGCAATACAACGAGAGACACGATAAAGTGATTTTGCAGCATGACAATGCTCGACCCCATGTCGCGAAAGTGGTCAAGACATACTTGGAAACGTTGAAATGGGAAGTCCTACCCCACCCGCCGTATTCTCCAGACGTTGCTCCCTCTGACTATCACTTGTTTCGATCAATGGCACACGGCCTGGCTGACCAGCACTTCCGGTCTTATGAAGAAGTAAAAAATTGGATCGATTCGTGGATAGCCTCAAAAGATGACCAGTTTTTTCGACGCGGGATTCGTACGCTACCCGAAAGATGGGAGAAAGTAGTGGCCAGCGATGGACAATACTTTGAATCATAAATGTATAACCAGTTTTTTACAATAAAGCCTCGAATTTCGGAAAAAAAACGGCGGAAGCAAAGTTGTACACCTAATATAACAGATGAAAAATAAGGAACTTTCATTAAAAAAAATGAATATCTCTATAAGTTTCTTTCAATTAGATTTTCATTTATAAACTGTAAACATTCTTTTAACTAAAGTTTAATATATATTTGATTTAATATATCTTTTTTAACGCTAAAAAATTTAACAGATCTTTTCTCTTAAATTATTCTCTTAAATTGTAATATCAATCTTTCTATTAATAATCTTTTCTAAAAAATTTTCCATTCGTTGTAGCATCTCCATTTTTTCTGTATGTCTTTTCTCCGCTGCCTCTCGTTTAAACTTTTTTTTCTCGAAACATTTATTAGCATATTCTTCAAAAATTTGATTAATCCTTCTTTTTAACTCTACAAAAACAATAATATATAAACATAAACAATATAGAAAAGTACTGTTACATGAATCAATATTAAAGTATTTTTTAAGTAATACACAATTAGAAAATAAAGGCTCCAAACAATCAAGCTGGATTTTTATATAAAAGTTATATAAAAAGTAATTAATAAAAATTATATAAGAAATGATTAATATTAAAATTTATATACTTTTTCTTTTTGTTTCATTTTCTTTGTTAGCTTCTGATTTTTTATTTCCACACCAGCTTCAGCTAATGGTTCGACCCAAGGTTTACGTCCGCACATTTCATTAATAACCTGTAAAAAAGGATTTATACAAAAGAAGTAAAAATTAAAAAATACATTCGTCTAAAAATAATAATTATAACTGTGCATGATATGTCTATTAGATAAAAATGCTCACATCATAATATTCCCATTTTTCTTGCATTGCAAGACTTATGGTTATGATCATATATTGCTTTATATGTTCGTTTTAATATTTGATATCTCGTACAACATTTTTGCGCTCATATTGTTGTTAATATTGTTTTTTTTTTTGCATCATTTGTGCTACTTTAATCCAATATTATTTTTGTGTCATCTTTCCTGATGTAAAATTTTTTCTATTTCTTTGTAGCTTTCAATTAATAATAATGTTTCGACATGATTCCAATATGACTTTGAACTATCATTCTCATTGCTGTTTTCTATTAATATTATAGTTACAATTACAGTTAATATTTACATATACATATTTACAAAATGTCTGGCTAATAATATTTACTTACGACTCTCATTTGATTGACTACATGGATTTGTAATATCTTCATTGCCTTCTTCTGTTCTTTTTACGATTTCGATAACATCTGTGCATAAGATATATTTTTAACATAAGATATATTTTAAACAATTTGATTTATTATATATATAGCTATACAAAAAAGACCTATTGTCACTTATGATCCTGTAGTTTTTTGTGGCATACGTTTTTGTACTTGCATAAGCACAAATTCCATATCTGCAAATATTATTTTTTTTAATATTAAATTCAATATTAAATTACACTTCAATATAACAATAAGTAAAAAATGCTAACAGCTGGGCTGGACCTTAGAATTATAACACTGTTCTAGCTTTAGTTCAAGATTGTTTAAAAAATCTGATATTAATTGACATGCAATTTATAGAAATGAAAAATATATTTAAAATTCAAAATCTATTAAAAATGTATTGAAAATATTATTAGGTATAAACATCAAACCTCGATTGGTTAGTGTAGACGTTAGTGTTCTCTATTTACTGTTGTTTTTACGTTTATTTCACCTAAGCTGTATTTCATAACATATAGATAAGTATAAAATTTTTGCTTTCTGAGCATTTTCTTGGCTTAATATTAATTCATCTTGCTTATTTTGTTTTCAGCGTCCAACAGAATTATCTTGTCTTTTGCCATTTTATACTATGCTTGTTGCATCTTATTAGTCGCAGTAGTTGCAGTCAGAAGTGATGACAAAATGGATGATGTCATTATTTCATCGTAGTGCTATCGTAGTTTACTGTGATGAACTTTGGAACAGGCTATACAGTACTGTTAGTACTGGCAGTGAGTTATGAAATGCAGCCAAAAATGCATTTAAGTGTACCACAACAAAAAGCATAAAAATTGTATCGCAACAAAAGTGCATAAAAATACAACGCATTAAAAATGCATAAAATTTCATGCCAAAACTGCATTAAAAAAACGTGCCAATATATAAAATTGCATTGCTCTAAATATGTATTAAAATGCATCACAAAAATAGTATAAAAATTGCATTGCAACAAAAGTGTATAAAATTGAATACCACCAAAAGTATATAAAATTGCGTTAAAAATGTATTATATTGCATCGTATCATAATTGTATAAAAATTGCATTGCAGTGAAAATTCATAAAATTTCATCGCAACAAAAATGCATTAAAGTGCATCACATCAAAATTGCATAAAAATTACATTGCAACAAAATGTATAAAAATGCTTTCTCATCAAAAATGCATTAAAGTGCAACACACCAAAATAGCATAAAAATTGCTTCTTCACTGAGATGTATAAAATTGCATCGTACCAAAATTGCATCGCATCAAAATTGTATAAAATTCCATCGCATCGAAAATGCATTAGAGCATCATGTCAAAATTCCATAAAAAAAATTGCTTCATGGGACGTTCCGTCACTTTTTCTATTATTATATTGCGCTCATTAATTTTTTTCTTTTTGATTACTTAATTACTTTTTGTTTCATCAATCTCTTCGTATGACTATTCTCATTAATATTAATTTATGAACCCTATGAGAATCGTTGAAAACGATAATAACGACCAATGTAGACGTCTATAAATTGATTTATACATTGGTTTGAGCATGTCGCCATAAGGCAATGTATAAATTTCAAGAAAATAACCGTATTATTGGTTAATAAAATTATTGCATTTTAATCTTTTATTTTTTGTTATTATTAATATTTTTACTTGTGGCACGATAAAGTTCCTTAGATGCATCGAAATTTAAAAAAACTGATTAAAATAGTAAAAACCGCATTAAAAAAGGTATTATCTAGCGAATTTTAGCGTCAAACTTATCGACAGTTATTGTCAATAACATTCCACTCTCGATAAAGTAAAAACTAACTTGCTTCTTCGATAACTTCGATAACTGAAGTCTATAAGCTAGAAATCGGTTTTACCAACAGTCGATAATAGCTGGAATCTGCATCATCGAATTATGATCTATGCCAATAAAGCAGAAATCAGTCTTACCGATATTAGAGGTGGTATATCTCCTTTTTTATTATATTATTATTATATTTTTATTATATTATAGATATATAGCACCAAAATCCGGATAAATTTCAATTTAAACTTTCGACTATATTGTGTCTCCGCCAGAGGTTATTGTTGGCGTCCGAAAAAATCTTGTTTCTAGTAAACATATTCTCAAAATGTCCACGATGTTGAAATCAAGTGTGGAATATAATTGAAGACTTGCAATTATTGAAAGCCTTTGCGCTCAGGAAATAATTCGATTCTCTGAGTACTCGTTGGAGATCAACCATTTATGACGTTCTAGCAAAATATATGATTTTAGAACCGTCCAACGAAGGTTCCAGCGAGAAAGAGTCACTCGAAAGAACGCATCGCGAAGACCCCTGGCAATCGTTGAAAGGACTCAAGCGCTGATTTCGGATGATCCAGCGGGCAATGGTTGCACGTTTTGATAGATGTAGTGTAGCCGTGGATGGAAACTGTGGCGTTCGAAAGGCCATATGTTTTTCAGCAGGATGATGTACCGATTCATACGAATCATTTAATTCTCTCAAAATTGACTCTCAGACAACGTCGATATGTTTTGGTCCAAGGAATTCTGACCTCTCAACAGCCCAAATTTAAATCCTTTGGACCTATTACGTATAAAGTGTAGTTCGAAGTCACAAACAAATCTCGGCATCCCAATGTGACATCATTAAGGATCTCTATTGAGGCAGCATTCGTCGGCATGGATAGTGCTACATTAGTGTGCATGTTTCAAACCGAGAATAGAGGCCGTCATTCAAACTAATGGGGGATGTATCGAATAATTGTGCTCTACAGGGATCCCTCAAGTGCCATGTAAAAGGATTTTTTGTAATATTTAATTTTTCATTAAAAACATTTTGTTTAAAGAAATTGTTTGATTCGTTCGGATTTTGATGACGCACCTTGTACTTCTATTACTACTGTAAAGGAATATTTTCCAAGATTACGCGCGAAAAAACTCGATTAACCTCCATGCTAGACATGTATTCCTGTTACTAGATATTTATTTTTTCAAGCTTACATTGCTTAGAATGCTCAAATGATAATTTTCTCATCGGAAATATTACTAGAAATTATTTTTCAAAAGTTCTAGCATGTATAAATCGATATTCTATCCATCATCTTGTATTTTTGATATTAATTTAATCAATATTTGATATTAAATGGCATCCGATCAAAATCGAAACATTCTAAAATGTCCTAGAACATTTTAGAAAATTCTAGAATTCGAAATATGTCGAGTGAGCGCAGGCTCAAGCACGTCCCCACTTCGTGACTCACAGATATATAAGGCACGTTAGCGGAGCTGTCCCTCGTAGATTTCGAAATTTCAAGCCGCTAACATGTAGCATCCTTCTGATTCTCTGTCATGAACGCAATAGCAGTCGGTGACCTCCCTGTTGTTCAAGAATCAATACCTCGAAGGTCCATCCGAGTGTTATCCAACGAGAAATTGCTGAGAGATTGTGGAAATGAAGCTTTGGTAATTATTAAGGTAAATTATTAAGAATATATGTTGCTCGAGAGCGAAACAGCAGTTTTCGAACTTTCGAATAGCTAACGGACCTTTCAGGTCGAACGTTGTAGAAAACGCAAACAGCCGTATGCATGCACTAATTTGTCGTGACATGTTTGCGCGTATTGCGTAAAATGATGTAATGCATGCTCGTTGTAAAATAAAGTTATATGGTTCACGAGTGTTAAATATACCAGGTGTATAAGCTTAAATCCGCTGTTTGCTCATAGGTGGCATTAGTGAGTACAAAGCTACCCTGGGCACACAACACACTTTTTTTTATGTCTTTGACATCTGTCAACATTATTCAATGCACATCATCAGCAATTTCATACAACAACATACATTTTTTCTTTCGTAATCATGTCTAGTTTTTTGCCAAAAAAAAAAGCATATGCGGGAAGCTTTGATTTTCTGTTTCAATTTGAAGAAATCGGCTGCCGAATCGCATCGAATGCTTGTGGAGGCTTATGGCGACAATGCTTTATCGGAAACAACGTGCAGAGATTGGTTTCGCCAATTCAATGACGACAATTTTGACCTGAGTGACAAGAAGCGTGAAAATCGGCCCAGGAAGGTTGTCAATTGCAGGCTCTTTTGGACGAGGACGATATCCAATCGCAAAAAATGCTTGCCGAGCAATTGGGTGTTTCTCAAGCAGCCATTTCCATGCGGTTACATGCCATGGGGAAGGTCCAAAGAAAATGGATGCCGCATGAACGATAGGCAGATGGAGCGACGCCAAAACACAAATGCCAAATTCTGCTTGCCAGACAAAAAAGAAAATCGTTCTTGCATCGGATTGTGGCAGGCGATGAAAAGTGGATTTATTTTCAGAATCCTAAACGCAAGAAATCTTGGGTTGATTCCGCCCAATCATCAACATCTTTCTCAAGATCAAATCATTTCGGACGGAAGACGATACTGTGCGTTTGGTGGGATCAGGAGGGTGTCATCAATTACGAGCTGTTAAAATCTGGTGAAATGAAACTGTTAATGCTCACCGCTATCACCAACAACTGATCAAATTGCACCGTGTTCTGCGTGAAAAAAGGCCGCATTATTGGAAAAGACATGACAAGCTGATTTTCCTCCACGACAACGCACCATCGCACACATCAACAATGATCCAAAACTACTTGGAGACACTCAACTGAGAAGTGCTATCCCATCCCGCTTACTCACCAGACCTTCTGACTATCACCTGTTTTCATCGATGAGCCACGCGCTCGCTGAGCGGTACTTCGATTCTTACGAAGACGTCCGAAAATGGCTTGATGAGTGCCTCGAAAGAGGAATTTTTTTGGCGTGGTATATACAAATTGCCCGAAAAATGGGAAAAATGTATAGTTAGCGAGAGCAAGTACTTTGAATAAATTTGTTTTTGCTTCCTAGGGAAAAAAATGTGTTTTTCTGACTAAAAACAGCGGATTTAAGCTTATACACCTACTATTTAATTAGAGAAGAATTATATAGAATTGTACTTGATTAAAACATATTATTAAAGAATTATTGAATTATCGAGGATTGATCTTATTGTTATTTTCATATGAAATTTAGTGCGATATCTCGTGAAACAGATAGAAAGTGAATAAAGTGAATAAGATTAATTACGCTTATTTCTCTACTGTTGTACTTGAGTTCGATTAAATGAACGATACTGAAGTAGAGTGCTTTTTGTGTAAACAATTCCCTTGTTGAGCAATGATGTTATTTCTCGGATACGCTAAACTTAATTGAATGCATCGAAACGAGAAACACAAATCGTATTGTGTGAAAGTTGCATGAATGCACCCTATTCTCATTGTGTATCCGTAGGCTCATCGCTTTCGCGAGATTGAATGTGAATCGTATGATTGATATTTACACCTTTCTTACTTTTTCTTTATAATAAAAACCCGTACTTTCCTTCTTTACAATAAACCCGTGTTTTTATACTATCTTCTTTATGGTAAAACTCGTGCTCTCTTTCTTTACGGTGAAAAATTGTGCTTTCCTTCTATCTTTCTGCTTGAGCGGATGCTTGAATGGATTTAACGATAAAAATTCGTGACGTACGAATAAAGAAGAATAGTCACATTAATATGTCGGTCCAAAAAATACGCTTATTTCTCACACTAGCTCTCCAAACTTATTGTTAGAAATACAAATAATTTCCGCCGTTTGCAAAAGACGGCGCCACTAATAAACTATAGTTAAAATTGTTTGATGCAAAATGACATCATATATATCGTAAGATTGGACATCCGGCAACATCATAACCTTGAAATATTAGCGACTTTGTATCGGCATCATATATTTTTTTTTGTACGAAAATGTCGAGTTTTGAGCCGAATAAGCGTCATTTGCGATAACTTTTGATTTAATTTGAAGAAATCTGCAGCTGAGGCTCATAGATTGCTTGTAGAAGCATATGGTGATGCTGCCTTAAGTGAGAGAAGTTGTCATGAATGGTTTCAAAAGTTTAAGAACGGTAAATTTGACATCGAAGACAAAGAACATAGCGGAAGGCCGAAGTGTACGAAGACGCGGAATTGGAAGCATTATTGGATGAAGATTCGTGCCAAACGCAAAAAGAACTTACATTAGGAGTGACTCAACAAATAATTTTATATCGTTTGAAATCATTGGGAATGATTCAAAAGCAAGGGAATTGGGTTCCATAAAACTGAACTGAAGCCGAGGAACGTTGAACGCCGATTTTTCACATGTGAAATGCTGCTTGCCAGGCATAAACGAAAGGGTTTTTTGCATCGTATAGTCTGATGATGAAAAATGGATCCACTACGATAACTTAAAGAAGAGGAAATCATGGGGATCACCTGGCCATACTTCATCATCGACAGCCAAGTTGAATATTCATGGAAAAAAACTCATGTTGTGTATTTGGTGGGATCAGCTTGGTGTCGTGTATTATGAGTTGCTCAAATCGAACGAGACCATTACTGGGGCTCTCTACTAAACACAATTGATGAGCCGAGCACTCAAGAAAAAACGCACCCACTACTACACATACTCATGACAAAATTATCCTCCTGCATGATAATGCTCGACCACATGTTGCACCGGTCAAAACCTACTTAGAAACACTCAAATGGGAAGTTTTACCCCACCCGCTGTATTCTCCAGACATTGCTCCTTCCGACTACCACTTGTTCCGATCGACATATGGCAGCATTTCATATCATATGAAGATATCAAAAATTGTATCGATGATTGGATAGCCTCAAAAGATGAAGTGTTCTTCCGACACGGTATCCACATGCTACTAGAAAGATGGGAAAAAGTAGTGGCTAGCGATGGCCATTACTTTGAATAAAATATTATGTACCGTTTTTTCGTAATAAATGTTTAATTTTTGATAAAAAACGGCAGAAACTTATTTATACTCCCAATAATAGTTTTTAATATTTTGAAAATTAAGGCATTTTTACATCGTATGTGTTTTTTTAGTTAAATTATCCAACTAAATTTTGTAATACTAAATTTCAATAATAAATCAATATATTTATAGATATGTATTTATAATATATTGATTTATAATATAATCCTTGTTGCCTTCTTCCAGATTTCGAATAATTGTTCATATTTAACCCATACAAATCAATACTTTTTGATATGATGTACTTAGGCCTTTTTATTTCCAAGATCAGAACTTTTTTGTTTTTGAAAGATGGATACTGTTTCAAATTAGAAAATAAATTTTATAGTTTATACTTCTTTTATAGTTTTCTTTTTATAGTTTTCTTTTTATATTCCATATAAATCGTTTAATAATAAATATGTATATTAATTTCTTCAAAGATGATGACCTGGTGAAAATAATTAAACATAGTTCATCAAAAAGACATTTATTATTATTATTATTATTATTATTATTATTATTATTATTATTATTATTATTATTATTATTATTATTATTATTATTATTAGGTACGAGAAATGAAAAATCTTGTTCCTCGTGATCTAAATATAGAATCTGCAATATTGATTTTTTCTCTAGCGTGCGCTAAAAATATTAAATGGATGTGCGTGCTCTGATTACACTTAACTGGGCGTTTCATGAGGTTCCTGCAGCACAAATCGCAGGGATATTCAGGAATGTTCAATCTGTCCACAACGAAGTGAATTTCATTGGTTCGTATGCCTGCCACAATCACTGCTGGCAAAGTACACCAACGCTATTCTTAACCGTTTTGACGTACTCCTCCATTTTTAGAGGTGGAGGACGGAGATGGAAGGGGACGAAAAAATTGTTTGTCAATCGCAAATGTTATATAGATTGCTGTAAATAATGTGTTAATCTGAAAAGAAAGAATGCTGGTCGTTTTTTTAGGTTCAAATATACTGTTTGTAACTTTATACTGTTTTTATAATTTAATAATAATGACTAATATACTTATAATAAAATTGATGCATCATAACTATATTTTATGTCCTCTAATCATGCATATATACTGTGGTTAATATAATTGCGATATAAACAAAGTAATTAAATCATAATAAGTACAGTCGCAATTCTAATATAATCAAGTGGTTTAACGACGGATGATAACGAAGAACTGCTGGAATTCTTGTCCATCCACATTGATAACAATAGGATCGTATAACTTAGGGTTAGTCACGTCGCCGTATAATTGAAAGTGGAGATATGTGTGAGCACAAATGATGCACTTATGAAGTAGATGGACCTTAATCAAATTAATCCCGCAATGATCATAAGAGAATTCTGGAATTATATGATTTATTGAGACAAAATGAGAGAGGGAAACTTCATGGAGGATAGGTCTAACAACAAAAAGAATATATTTCTGCGCCATTGAACCCATTCTAATGAATCCCATAGTTCTGCAGCAATATGAAAATGCAGATTTTTTTGTCATAATGAGCCAAGCACAACTGGATCAAGTAATGGAAGAAAGTTAGGTCTCGGTAATCCCATCTGAAGAAAATATTAATATGTGTCATTTTCCTATCCTGGATCGTAATGAGCCATCTTCAATTTGTCAATATGCACTATTCGAGAATGTTTGTTAATCTGAATCTTAATATTATTTTGAGGCAGTAATTTCATGCTCTTGTAAGGGTAACAATATTGCAAATTTCCTTTAGATTCTTTTAGGAGAAACACAAAAGAGCCAACGTCAAATTCCTGTGGATTAAGATTTCTGTCGTAATAACTCTTACTTTTTTCTTTTGCACGAATCAAATTTTCGCGAGCTTGAATCTGCATATCTTTAAGTTTATTAAACAAATCAGTTAAATA
This sequence comes from Atta colombica, assembly GCF_001594045.1. Taxonomy (NCBI): domain Eukaryota; kingdom Metazoa; phylum Arthropoda; class Insecta; order Hymenoptera; family Formicidae; genus Atta; species Atta colombica. The sequence continues at coordinate 271,950 of NW_017259227.1, read as the reverse complement.
TTCCGGATAAGGTTAAATTTTCTTCAATTGGAGAGTGTGCGGAAAATAATCCGAGTTATCCTTCCAAAAATTAATTCGAAAATATTCGAATGGAAAATATTTAGTTCCTTCATGTATGCTAGTATTGTATGAAAGCTAATTCAATATAATAATCCCAATCTTCCTCTTTAAAGACTTGAGTTTTCAAATATTCCATGAAAACATGATGTGGTCATTCCAAGAATCCGTTAGACTGATAATGATATGCGGTAGTCTTAAAATGTTGTATTTTAAATTTACATGTTAATTTTCGTATAAGTTCGGACATGAAATTAGATCCTTGATCAGTAAGTATAACCTTAGGGGCTGCATAATACAAATAAAGTTTTTGGTAAAAGCTTCTGCAATAGTAACAGAAGTCATTTCTTTAAATGGAATTGCTATTAAATATTTCGTTAAAAGATCTTCTATCTAAAAATAAAATGTATCTATTTTCGTTTCTCGAGGAAAGTTTCTCTGAAAGGAAGTGGTCCCATAATATTTAAAGATATTTAAAGATATTTTATCAAACGCATAACCGGGAGTATCTGTGATTATCATCGATTGTTTCGTTTAACACGTGTTAATTTCTTTAATTGACATTGCCGACATTACTTAAATAAATTTCTGTATATCGCATTTCATGGTTTTCCAGTAATAATTAGTCCGTAATCTATTATAAGTTTTCGTAATATCTTTATGACCTCCATGAGCTGAAACATGATTTTCTTCTATCAAAGCTTCGCGTTCCTCGGGGATCAGTATCCCTACTAAATTTAAACAAGCCATAATTTGGACTGTTTTATCGCAAAAATCATTAATTCGCTTTAATACATAATTCCAGTAAATCATCGAATATATTAGTTTTACTGCAAAACGACAAAAGGTCTAATTCGATTACCGCGTTCACTAAGGATTGCAAACAAGTGTCTAATGTCTGAGGTTCTACAAGAGTACGATTATTAATTTTTGATCGGTGAAATTAAAATATGAGTCTTCGAAAAACTCGTAATTTTAGCTCTCTCATGAGATTTTCATTTCTTCTGAGGTAGAAGATCTCGTTTCTGATATTTAAAGGCTCCCGCATCGAAGAGAGTCGTTAAGGTAAATAAAAATTACGTAATTATCACAATGTACATATCACTTCGGCTTTCTCTAATATTTGCGCGTTTCTTGTGTAGAAGTTCTCTAGTTTTTAACTCGTATGGCACAATATCTGCTTCAAATATTTCTTCATAAATTGCGTCATTATCGCTATCTTCTTTCTCAAATACATCTTCTTGAAATGCGTCGGGCGCGTTTTCCGAATTAGTCGTACTAATTCTATCGTCTGTATATTCGACCGCACTTGGTGCTATGATTTCGCGAGAACTATTTTCTTCGAGAGGAAATATCTCTCTCGATTCCATTTATTTATGTTCTTTTTCATTTTCCGAGGGAAAGAGAACAACAATTCATCTAAAGATGAATCGATTTCACGTAATGGCAATGATTATTCTATGGGAGGGTTCTGGATAGAACATAAATTTACATTTAAATGTCCTTTTGTTGTATTATAATTTTGTATATTATAATTCCGGTAGTTTTCCATTTCCACAATCTAGATGAAGAGTTTTTAATCAAATGAAGCCATATTAAAAGTTTATAATCGCTAATAATAACAAACTTTTGTCCGTACACATACCTAAAATTTATGCAATAAATAAACTATGGGGAAACATTCTTTTTCGTTGAATAATTTAGTTCTGCTTTATTTAATACGCGTAACGTGAAACGATAGGTAATTTGTGTCCGTTTATTTTTTGACTTACATTTATATTTTGATTTAATACTCCTCCCAGTGTAAACAGAAGCGTCTGTGGTTACATAAAACGTTTTAGTAAAATCTGCATATTGTAATACTGATTCTGAACATAATGAAAATTTCAAAAATTAAATGCTTTTATCTATTTCGTTTGCCATATAAAAATCGCGTCTTTCATTAATAAATCCGTTAATGACTTCGCTATCTTTGAAAAATTTGAATCTTCTATAATATCCTGTCAATCCTAAAAATTAATTTTAATGTTCTTCGCATTCTTAAATTTTGGAAATTGCGTTATTGACTTTACTTTGTCAGGATTCGGCCTGACGCCATTGCGCCTTAAATAAGCAACTTTGCGTAAAAATTCGCATTTATCCGGTTGAAATTTTAAAATAGCTTCCCATAATCGTTTCATTAATCTAGTAAATTTCAAGGTGTTTCCTCGCGTAAATAATGATATCATCCATGTACATGAATAATTCCTTGTAAACCTAAAAGTACGTTATCCAGTAAATGTTGAAAAGTGCATTCTTTAATCCAAAAGGCATTCTCTTAAACTGATAATCCATAGGGTGTTGAAAAAACTATTTTCGGTGCATCTCTCGCGGACATCTGAATTTGATGAAAACCCGAAAAACGCTAAATCTAATACCGAAAAATATTTCGTGCTTCCTAACTGAATCTAAAATATCTGATATATTTAACAGGGGGCATGCATCCCCTATAGTTTTCTCATTTAAATTTCTGTAAATTCAATTACCATTCTCCATAGTTTATTTCCTGAAGAATCTGGTTTCTTTGGCACGACCCATACGGGCGAATTATACGTGATCTAGTTGATTCAATCCATCCGATAGTAACTGCCGTACTTGTCTATCCATTTCCGTCTTATGTATCAGCGAATATTTATACTGCTTCGTATGTACCGAGACTTCGTTGTCTACATAAATCGTATGCTCTGCTGTATTTGTAGTTTCCAGTGTTTCCGTCGGCAATATAAAATTTGTCGACATTTTTTCTAATAAACGAGACTGTATAATCCTTTTTTCCTCATTCAAATGATCTAATCTCAATAATTCCAGAACTTGAGATATTACTACAGCTATCTGTTTCAAAACACATAGAGCGTTTACTTTAGTGAATTTACTTTGATTTTCTTTAATTTCTTTCGTTTCGGTTTCCTGTCAAAATTCTTCATGACAGACGCCTCGGGTTTCGACGTTCAGCTTCCGAATCATCTAACCAATCAGCGGCAAGATCTCTCAGGTTACTCGCTTGGCCAGCGTAATCCTCTTCCCGATTACCTACCCCATCGGAAGCGTAATCCTCAGGACCGTCCTGATTGACAACATAATCGTTTATCGAATTACCCGCTTCGTAAGCAGCATAATTAATTTCTTTATTATCACGATTTTTACGAATATTGTAGAGTTCAACTTCACGGTTTCCACGAGCACCGTAAGACTCAGATTCCATGAATCAATATTCCTTGTCAATTAAATTATTTTCACTTGAAGGTTTATATGAGTCTTCCCTTGATTCATCTTTCACATCCTTTCGATGTCTCCTCCCAAGTTCAGAGTATTAGCATAATCGGCCACCTTCTGAGGTGCCGGCATATCCTTCCTGAATATTAAAATCCTATAATTCGATAAATAGTATCTCTGTCATATATTCATTCTCTGATCTAATATTCACACAATAGGCAAATAAACTTTACCGTTTCGATTAGTAATAATTGCGTTTCCATAAAACAAGCTTTTGGTCAGCATAATGAATGGAATATGTATATCCAATTTGTTTTACCGAATTTTTCACAGTGACGTAGAAAGGAATGATACTCCTTTCTAGAATTTCGACTTCGACAAACTCAGCGAACGGGATTATCTTGCTGCCGTAATTAAAACATTTATTTCCAATATCTATCAACGATCATTGTCCTTGCAAGAATTTGTTGTCCAAAAATGCAAATATAAATCCGATCGTATCTGGTATTATATAAAACATAATGGGCTCTCCTAAGAGCTCAATCTTTAATTTTCCTAATGTTGACAATTTGAGAGAAAATTCCTTAAATGGAGTGAGATCTACAGTCTCCCATTCGATAGTGAATTAAATGTGATCTTGTTTAATAATATTAATGGCGATGTCAATCATGAAGATACACAATCCTGTTAATTATGGCGAAAAAAATGTTATTGTTGGGCAACGATTGTTTACTAATCTGTTCACTCTGGCAACGTAGAAAGAGGATCTGTCTGCCTTTTCAGAATCGACATGCTCGTCGATAGGCATTCTGTTTGAAAAGCATCCCAGCGAACTCCCATTTAACCAAGACACCACTTGCGTTTCCTGTATTGTGCTGTTTCTGCGCTGGTATACGTCGTTTCGTTTTTAGTTGGCAATCCCTTGCAAAATGCCCTGGCTTTATAATAATGTTTATAAATAATAACACATTTCTTCGGTGGGAGTATTTGGACCTGGTTGTCTTGGAATTAATGGTTACACGAAAGGTCTAAAATTCTGGTAATCATTGTTTCTAAAGTTATCTCCATCGGTATCGAAAAGAAGGCATTATCTTGTAATTAGTAGCTCGTTTGCGCGAATTTTCGACTTCCAAAGTCTTCGATAAGTATATTGCACATTTCTCAGCGTTATTCAAGGTTATGCCAATGTTGCTATCTTCAGCTTGACACGAACTAATAAATCAGACGGAAATCCGTTGATGAAACTTCTAATGGCATTTTGTTTTATACCAGATGTACAAGTATGAAATGATGATTTGAGAAACAGATGGCGCACCAATGCAATGAAGTACAAAAATTTAACATTATACGCCATTTTATTGTACCATCAACAAATGTCAAACGCGCAAAGTGATTTGATTGAAAAGTGTTTGCTTAGTATTGTGTTGCTGTGTTTAATATAACGAAATTTGTATCAAATAAGGAGCATCGCGGATAGCATTAATTTTGTTTTCATTTGAAGAAAACTGCTGCGGAATCATACCTTGGAGAAGCTTATGCTTCATCGTAAAAAACGTGTGAATGATGATTTCAGCGCCAAAAGAGGCAACACAAGGTCATTTTTCTCCATGACAATGCTCCATCACATACGGCAAAACCAGTTCGGGACGCGTTGGAAGCATTTAGGGAAGTTCTATCCAATGCGGCTTACTCACCAGACTTGGCTCCTTCCGATTACTATTTGTTTGCATCGATGGGTCACGCACTTGCTGAGCAGCGTTTTGGTTCGTACGAAGATGTGAAAAAATGGCTCGATGAATGGTTCGCGGCAAAAGGGGAAGATTTTTACTGGCATGGTATCCACAAATTGCCCGAAAGATGGGAAAAATGTGTAACTAGTAATGGAGCATACTTTGAATAAATTTCTTTTTATCATTCTTCCGAATTTAACGTGTTTTTTTTGGGAAAAAATCTTCATTTCATATTTGTACACCTGATACAATGTTTCATATATTCTTCGATAAATCCATTGATGGTTTCTCCATCGATAATAGCCTCGCGAAATTCTTTTACTCTTTTCATGTAATCAAGTACCACCTTGATCAAAAAGTTCCCGGAATTACCAACAGGTGATGCTCTGAGTCAGCTGATTTGAGTTCTGTTTTTTTGGTTAGGTTGCCACATCTATCATTGACATTCCCACCAAATTTTATCACCATAGCTTGACATTTGTAAACGTTACGCCATCTTGAGTACATCTACCTCTGCACGTATTTTCGATTTTTTACAGTTTTAAAAATGGAGTTGAATTTGCACCATGATAACGCACCGTCGCATAATGCCATCATTATCCGTGAATTTTTGATCAAGAAACGCAGATTATCCAACAGCCATCGAATTCACCTGATATGGCTCCCTGCGATTTTTTTCTATTCGATCGAGTTAAAAAACCATTACGGCGAACAGCCGAAAGGAGGTAATGGAAAAATCGAAGACGGCTCTGATGGCTATACCGACAATAGAGTTCCAGAAATGTTTCGAGAGCTGGATCAAGCGCTGGCATAAGTGCGTTGCAGTTGATGGGAAATACTTTGAAGAGGACAATATCACTTTTGATGAATAAAACTTGTATTTTGAATTTTCTGAATGAATTCCGGGAACTTTTTGATCTAGGTAGTATATCTTCATGTGATGTGTTCCAAATAAATATTCACTAGTTCTCTTCTATACTGATCGATCGTTTTCTTAGGCTCGAAAAATTGTTTTAACTGCGTTATTAATTCGTAAAACCATTTTATATTCGTATCCTTCGACAACCGTAGGCGTGCTTTTGTAATTTATTTATTATTAACTCCAAATAATATTCTTGCTTCTATGGAATTAGTTTACACGCTCTTTCGCAAACCTTGCAAAAAATGAATACCGATATCTTATGTCCATCGTATTTAAGTATCGATTCTAGCACGTTCTTCAAGCGTATAGGTGAAAATGGGCTTGGCGGATTATCGAGACACCTAGACTTCCTGATCTAAAAGAAAATTCTTTCTCATCTTGTGATTGATGTAAATGCATTGTATTGATCTTTGATCCAATTGATCAATTAATCATGCTTGTGCAAAATAATTTCTGTTCTGGTAACAAAGCGAGAGCAATTACCGCTTGTTCCATTCGTTCCATTCTTGCGGATAAATTCTCAAAAAAACCTGTAGCTATTTCCGTGTCTGCTTTTATTCTCTCCAGCTCTTTTTATTTTCTTCTCAGAGTTTCACTTTCTTTATGAAGTCTCTTTTCTTTTTCAGCGATCCGCTGGTTAATGATTTCTGTTTCGGCATTTGTTGATTCTCCATATTGCTGCTTTTAGATACTGTTGATTTCTAAGTTTGAGCGTACATCATATCGAGAGGCAAGCGAATATTATAAAGTTGCTACCAAAATTTATTATATTATTCTGCCTTTGGAAACAAGACCGTTTATGTTAAATACATTTCTTTAAATACGAAGCCACTACAGTCTGAATGTTAAGATGTTGAACTATTATATATTCATATAAATGAATTAATTTCAGAAATAATACTTATAATAATTACGTGCCGATATGGTTATCGGACTTTCAACGCAATCAATCTGATATTAATAATCCCCCCAAATTTCCCAAATTAATCTTAACAACTGTAATAAACTTATTGCGAAAAATATTGCCTCGGTCGGGAGTCGAACCCGGATTTCTTGCATTCCGTGCGAGCGTCCTAAGTCTTTAGACTACTGAGAGCTTAGTAATATTCTTCGCAATAACCGATATGTATGTATATAGAGTTACGCATTATACGAGTGTGTATAAACAATAATGTATATGAACAATAAGATTGGAAACAAGATTAATTGCTAACCATGTTGTTAAAAGTTTATCGTGTTCCCAGCAATATATTAATTATCGTGAGCTTCTCAAAAAAATCACTGCCATTAAATTTTATTAACTTACTCACGATTTTTTTCTTTAAACAATATCTAAATCTCAAAATTGTTGCATAATGACTAAGTTTTGCGAAATTAATAATCCATGTCGGTTTTTTTATTATTCGTAACTAAAAATTATTATAACAATTAAATTTACTGAGATTTTAATAATCGCTGTAACTAAAATTTTATTATAGCAATATAACAATATATAGCAATATTATAGCAATATAACAAAATCTGTATCTCCTTTCATTATTCCATCTACATCGTTTTCTTTTTATTATTCCACCAACATTTTATCATGTTATGTCCGGATGGGAGCTGAATAAATGGAGCCTCCGCGCAAGCCGCCGTAATAACACAAATTTATTTAACTCACGGATTGCTAACTTGTGCCTCGGCACGCGATACGCTTATAATCTTCCTACTCGACGTACCTCAGTCGCAGAGAGGCAGGTTGTTCTCTTTTTAGGACTACCTGCTGGGCCGACAATATCCAGGAATGAGAGCAGAGAACGATGTGTACAGGTGATAGCAAGGTATCAAAAGGAAAGTTGTAAATAGAGAACCACAACAACAGATCTTCTTTATTTATACCTTCCTTAATAATATTAATTTTATTTGCTGCCAAAATAAACATTTAAATCGACAATTCATTTTCAATATTTTAATCTACGTAAATAATGGCATTTAATATTTTCGTCGATTGTATTTATTGATCTCTCCGTATTCCAACTTATTGTTATTATCTCGATAATAAATTTAAATATTAACTGCGTCTAATCCTAAATTTAAAGAATTGTTGGTTGCACGCAACCAACAATTATTGCCTCGTCAAAATGTATTTTTGTAACGATGGAATAATTACAACAAGCAGCTTAAAAAGGAAAATATTACTTTATCTTGATTGGTTATCGTTGGAAAAAACTATAAGACGTTCCCTGGAAGCTATTTCCGTTAACACTTCGCTTACTCACGTTCCTTCAATAAGGGAACTGTTTATACAAAAAGTACTCTACTTCAGTGTTGTTCATTTAATCGAATTCACATACAACAGTAGAGAAATAAACGTAATTAGTTTATCACTTTATTCACTTTATTCACTTCCTATCTGTTTCGCAAGAATCGCATTGAATTTCATATGAAAATAGTAATAAGATCAATTAATCCTCGATAATTCGACAATTCTTTAATAATATGTTTTAATCAAGTACAATTCTGTATAATTCTTCTCTAATTAAATATTATATATTTAACAACGGACCATACAACTTTATTTTACATACAACTTTATTACAACGGGCATTATATCATTTTACGCAATACGCGCAAACATGTCACGACAGGTTCACGTGCATACACATAGTTATTCGCGTTTGCTACAATGTTCGACCTGGTCCGTTGGCTGTTCGAAAGTTCGAGAACTGCTGTTCCACGACTCTCAAGCAACGGATATTCTTAATAATTTACTTTAATAATTACCGAACCTTCGTTTCCACAATCTCTCAGCAATTTCATTGGATACTCGGATAGATGGAAGGATCATCGAGATGTTGTAATTTTCAAACAGCAGGAAGGCGACTGCTACTGTATTTACGATCGAGAATCGGAAGGAGTGTTGCACGATATTACGGTGCAATATTAAAGTTTCGAGATCGACTATAAGGAATTGCTCTGTGAACGCGCCTTATATACCTCGTGAACCAGGGAATGAGGCTCGAGCCTGCGCTTATGTTCAGGCTTACGTGATACATGGCGTGTTCCGGGAATTGGAATGACAGATTTATTACTCGAAGATTCCGAGAAAAACTTTCTCTTTTCATTTCCTTCTTTGTCTATCCTACTCTCTGAGAGTGTGGAAGCTTCGCGATTATTATAAAATTTTCTAGATTGTTCTAGAACATTTCAGAATGTTTCGATCGGACGCCATATTTAATTTCAAATTAAATTGAAATAAAAAATACGTTAAAAAATACATTAAATACATTAAATCCAAGATGGCAGGTAGAATGTCGATTTATACATGCCAGTCTAGTCACCGACTGCTCCGAACTCGGTCGAAGATGATATTGGAGACGGGAGTAAAACATGAACGACATCCGGTATAAATATACAGAGCGAGTTAGTTACGCCATGAAGTGTGTAAATAGTTTGTTTTTTCATAATAATAAGAACAATTAATTGAATAACGAGTTAGAATAGAGACTAATATAACGATTACGTAACACAGAAAAAATATCAGCAATTTTTGTGCAATGTGAATATTGCTTAATTCAATATTCCGAATATGAAATGCAGTTTTTCTAATTGAATAAAAAAAGTTTTTATTTAAAAATGGACCATAAATGCTACTTAAATTATTCAAATTATGAGTAATTATGAGGAAATTATGAGGAAATTTTTAATCCAACTAAGTTCAAAAAAGTTGTAACGTAAAAATAATTGAGCTATATTCTTTTGTTTCTCTTTGATTAGAAGTGAATAATGATTGAGGTAAACATTCACAAATCAAGTCAAACACAGAATATTAGGCTAATCAAAGCGCGCGACATCGGCCAAGCGAGATAGATTATTCGACTTATCCAATATTGTCTCATAATAATATAAATTGTTTATACTTATTATATACTTATTATATCTGTTAAATGATATTTTTATATCTATATAATTTCGTTACTAATTTAGCTGGTTGTAATTGAAGTAGAGAACGAATAACACATTTACCAATTGAAGAAGTATAGCGAGTAATGTAGAAGATTTATAATCCAGATTCGAATCATACTAAAGTACATTTTTTAATATCGTTTTTAATTTGAAATAGTTAATTTCATGTATAATTTATTATAAATGTCTTAGGAATAAAATTTGTAACCCTTAAATATGAATGTTTTTTTTTTTCGAATATTAAACTAGTGTCTGCTCTGATCCAATCCGTTTCAATCCATTCAATCCATTTTCATAGATTTAAAGTACGCATTAAAAAAATTTTTAATCCAATTTAATCCATTCTTGTTTACTGGAATAACCTTGGACAAAGCAGTACATTACCATTTCAATATATTAATATAAAAATACCTTTTTATACAGTTAAACTATTCGCATCTTCGAACTACTTCGAACGTTTACTTGCGACAGGATTGATATGACATCATTTAGTTCATACATTCCTCAATTAGTCGATGATGACGCGATACATGCAGTATGAAGTTGCTGCTAGCAGCCCATGTTATATAATCAAGTTTTATTCACCTCTGTCCACTTCTTCTTCTCCATGTTCACTTTCCATACTTAACTCTCCGTCTTTACTCCCTCCACCACTCTTATCCATCTCTCATTTTCTTCCCATTTTTTCTTCTCACATAATTCCTTACATTCTCTTTTCTTCTCCTTTTCTTCTATTTCCATTCTCCATGTTCTCAAATTCTTTCTCACTTCTTATTTCTTCTACATTCTTCATCTCATTATCCCATTCTTTTTTCCTCTTTCTCTCCTAATTCCCTTTCTGTTTCTTCTAGCGCCTTTCTAATTCTCCTCCTCATTTATTCCATTTTCTCTTGAGTTTCCCATTCTTCCCCTTCCATTCTGTCCAACTTCCTCCTAAATGTAGTTTCCCTATCTTCCTCATTCTATATCCCTCTTTCCCCCCTTTACCTCCGACCCTTTTCCTTTTTTTTCCTATTATCTCTTTCTAATCCATGTCGTAACCGAGCGATGATCTGACTCTACCTCTCCTACCTCCAATCGTATAATTTTCTCTCTTACTGTCTCATCCAGTATATAATCAATTCTCCTTTTCCTCCTGTATATATTCATTTCCTTTCCTTGTCTTTTATTCTTCTGTTCAAAATTGTTCATCCTCTATCACTAATGAATTCTAACAATTTCCTCCCTTCTCCATTTATCTTTTTATTCTTTGAATTCCTTCCTTGTTTTTCTTCCTCACATTCTTCCCCTTCAAACCATCCTTTCTCTATCCCCGTTCTCGCATTAAAATTTCCTCCTTCTATTGTTTTCATCTTTCCTTTTTCCTCCATCCAATCCTTAAATCCTCCAGTATCTCCTCCATCCCTATAGATTCCCATTATCCTCCAACTATTTTTTCCACACCTTATCCTCCCTATCATTATTCCTTTGATCTCTTTTTCTTCTTCATCCCTTTCCATCAGTTCTCTCCTTATTCTCCTTATCATACCTCTTATCGCTCTTCTCTTCTTGGATACCTGCAGAGAAAAATTGTAATTTTTCTGCAATATATAGGATATTAGCTTTACAAGTATGCATATTTATTTATTGAACATTTATGTAATAAAAAATCATGAATTTAATAATGTATGAGCCAAATATTTAATAATAACAAATGTAAATCAATTGTCGATAATGTCAGTTCCTCAATTACCTTCAGGCTCTTGGAGCCCTTTTTATATCGAAAATTTGTCCAGTTGACGGTCTTTAATAATATCTCGTCGTGCTTCTATTAAATAATTTATTTTTTAACATATAGACAATTAATTTATTAACATATAGACAAGGAGGGAGTATCATTCATTATTATACTTACTAACTGATACATTGCAATGGATATTTGTATTGTCAATAACATTATATTTCTGTTTTGTGCTATCATAAACTTCAGAGCAAAGTTTGATTGTTCAGATATTGTCTTCTTCTTTATAACAGCATTGAGTTTTAGTATTAAAACTTAGTAAAGGTATCTTTAATTCTTCACGAAAATGATTTGAACATAGTAGCCATGTTCAGAATATGTTCATCGATTTCACAGAATTCTAGCCACTGCTTGCGAATTTTCTTTTGCTTAGAAAATCTAGTAATACGATCCATAATTAATTGTATAATTTATAATTTATATATGAAAAAATATTGCATTGTATTTATTAGTTTTTATTAAACTGGCACAAATCCTAACCTATATTTTATCACATCTTAGGCTTTACATAATAAATATTTACTTACGCATGATAGAAAACAGATTTCTTGCGATTTCCGCATAAAATGCAATACATTGATTTTGAGTGTGTGATAGATATTTTATCACCAATTGATAGTTCAATACATCGTTCACTGATTTTCACGGAGCACTAAGCAGTTCAGACATTAAGTGTAGAAAGTGTCGAAATTGTGATGCAAGTAGTGATTTGACACATGCGCAGAGAAGACGAGTATCATTCTATATCTTCTCTCTCACACGGATTTTGAACATACTTTCAAAAGGAAACAATGCAATTCTTCCTCCATGTCTATATACTCAAAGAATTTTCGTCCTCTATACATGTGTTAACGTTACAGACACTATAGTTAGTATAATATGTTACGTTTCAGTATAATTATTATACAGTACTGTTACAGTATAATCGGCATTTTAAAGCATGAAAGAACGAATGTTCCATGTACACATCTGCTTTTTTACATGCATCTTATAGCTTTCTCTCTCACACGCATCTTGGATCAATTCTGTACAATGAACAGAAATATAATGTTATTGACAATACAAATATCCATTGCAATGTATCAGTTAGTAAGTATAATAATGAATACTACTGATTTTATGTATATATTTGTTTAGAACGAATTAAAAATAATTACTTAATGATTGATGACTTTTTAAATACTTCAATGATAGATGCTCAATGTACTCTGCAGAGTTATGATAGTATTCAATTGTCGAAATGCCAAACATCTCCAAAGGTTATATCTTCTGTCATATTGGAACACCAGACTCAGCTACGAAAATTGAAAGATTATTATATGTTGTCAATAGTGAACTGTCCACACTTGTGAGAAATGAAGCTTTAGATTCAAACTGGCAAATACTTACGAAGACTGTATGTCTATTAATCCTCGTTTTATTAATGCAATTAGGACTCCACCTTTAGCTACACCTAGGAAAGCTCGAAGGGCTTTGCAGCTATCAAACAATAACAACGAAAAATAAAAACTGCAGCAAGCTCACAATAGATTGTTCGTATCACAACAACGAAAGGTTTAGTAAGGTATTTACAACAAAAGAATTTATTAATTATGAAAATTTACTTTGTAAATAAAATCAGTGTAAAATTGTGAATTGTGTATTACTAATTATAAAGTAATTACTTTGTAAAGTATAAAGTAATTAATTATAATAATAAATTATAAAGTAATTAATTATAATAATAAATTATAAAGTAATTAATTATAATGATAATTATTAAAATAAATAGAATAAAATGATAAACTGAACTGAAATTATAGACATTCCTTTCACATACTTAAATGAGAAATCATATTTCGTCATAAGTTCTTTGCCTTCATGAAACACACTGTTTCTAATTTATCATTTTGTCCTATTTATTAATCTTAATAAATAACGCAAATAAAATCATTGACATATTTAATCAATAAAATATTTATCTTGTCTATCTGTGTCAATAGATTTATTGAGCTCTCTCATTTGAAGTATAAATATTTAAGATATATCTTGAATTGTATATAATAAAATCAATCATAAAACGGAACTTCTTAAAAACATAATTATAATTTATGTCAATTATATTTATTCCATGAGGTCAAGTGCGTTAATAATTCAATACAAAAAGAGTACATTAGACATAAATTTACAAAACTGATTCATTTCAAAAACGAATAAAAATTATTTTCTTATGTATTAATTGTGTATATTAATATTTATTTATCCCTTCATCACATCCTAGTATGATGTCATTTATAAAAGATCTTATCATCAACAGCTGAATCTATAACCTCTGTTAATTTCGACGCATGCACAGAGATGACGAATATCTCTTTCTCTTTTGCACAGATTTTGGACACACTTTCGATTATACCATTCCTCCTCCATGTCTATATATTCAAAGCGAAAGTTCTATACGTAATCTTTCTCTCTTATACATATCTTGGACATACATTTGGGCCATTGGAGATGTGCAATGCTTCCTTCATGTCTATATGCTCTAAGATAAATATCTGCTTATGAGGTTAAGTATTAAAGTCACTAGATTTCTGAAGTACTGCAATTAAATTTAGATTCGCGTAAAAATGACCGAAGTACACATAGTACACGATTTCAAGCATAGTGATCGATTGTTCATCTTTTAAAGTGTACTTGTCCCTTCATGCACTTTCATGCTTATGAGGTAAGTCACATACTCACGCTAAATTTCTACCAACAAATAAACCTGTATTAAATTAAATAATGGAAAAATTAAGCACATATATAGAGTCTCTAAATTTGACTTCTGTAACCTTGGCATTCACACATACTTTTACCAACACTATTGTCGTGTGCCTCTTCCACATCATGATAGACTAGACAAGTGTTGCGCGCGCACAAATTGCACTAATTGTACTAAATTCTTACAGTGTATGCAATGTAATGCTATATAGATCCATATTCTATGATGCAGATTATGTAACAACTTGTGTATGTAATCTATCTTGTAAATGTATTCTTTGTGATATATATATTACGTACACAAAAAATGGAAAGCCTCAAAAAAAAGTACAAAGATTACACTGATAAAATAAAAATTTTAAGAGAAATATCACTATCGAAAATTTTACGAGACTATGTCAGTACACAAACTATAAGAAAAACCTATGAAAAAAAAACGAGTTACAATTAGAAGAATTAGCAAAAAATAAGAATACATCAAAAATAAAAAGAATAAAAAACCAATCTTTGAAATTCTCGATCAAGTCGTACATATCTAGTTTCAAGA
>NW_017259227.1:245548-256875 GCF_001594045.1 Atta colombica | reverse complement strand
ATTTTAAGATGGGTCGGGGGGCACATTAGAAAAATGAATCAAAGGGAACAAAAAATTCTTATACCATTTTGAGATACTCATTGTAGTTTTTGAATTAGAAAAGAAAACGTCTAAGCCAATACGCGATTAAGCAACGCCGCGCGAATTCGTAGGATGGGCACTCGAGCAGCGGCGGTGGCGGCGTGCAGGGAGGAGGAAGGAGCGCTTCGTCGCCTGGCACAGCCTGGCATAGCGATCCTATGTGTTTCGCCGCATCGCGCCTACACTATCCAAAAATGTTATTTTAGCTGAAGTTTTTCTTACACATTTCTTATCATTATCACGTTATTTAGCACGATTAAATACATTTAAATACAATTATAGGTATGTTAAGTGATATAATTAATTAGAGCACTACGTAAAGCGTATGCTGATCGTTGCGATATCTTTTCGCTTGCTTTATTATATGATGTTTCTATTTAATTATGTTTCGAGACATACTTCGTCGAAGTTATCACGTCGTTTTATGCTATATCTTGCTGGAGTTTTATTTTTTTAGTTTTATTTTATATATTTTATAAATTAATGAAATTATATTTTTTATGTTAAAATTGCTGCTAATATCATTGGCAATAAGTGCTTTCCAACAACGTGTATAAGTGACATGTAATATGTAATATATAACATAGAATGCTTTTCAGCAAGGACACAATCAGACACTGTGTAACACAGTGAGTTGTTTAACGTAGACAAATAATGTAATTCACTATGTTTGACTATCCTTGCTAGAAAGCACCAATAATGTACGATTTCATGCTTTCTAAATGTGCTATTTTCCAGCTAGGACATGTAATATTCTTAATTAAATCCAAATGTTTCACGTTTTTCTTTTCCTTCCAAAGTCTTAGTTGATAACATTTTAAAATATAAGCTAGTTTGTCTATATATAATATCTCAAAGTAATATTCTTATTTTTGTTATTTTTATTTGTCTTATTCTTTCTGATAACATTGTCTTAAAATCAGCAGCTTCTACATCAGCTACGTATTCAGGCGATACATACCTACTAGCACAACGTACGATTCGGTGCTTTCCAATTACGACAAATCGACACAACCGAATTCAATTAATAGCAATGTATTGTGTCGACTTGTATCATAGTTAAAAAGTATACTGTATTACACTGTGTCACTTATAAACGTTGGAAAACATCCACTAATACAGATATAAAAATGTTTTTAAAAATGTAAAGACTGAAAAATATTCTTTATTTCTACAATTTTCAAAAACTTTCAGTTTATTTTTATTTTTGCTTTATTTATTTATATTCTAGTTAAGGCATTAGAAAGAATTGAATTTGCAAGAAAATTTTGTAACTACCACTGAATGGTTGGACAAATAGAAAACCAGACATGGCATTCGTCAATAGATTTGTGGCGAGAAAAAATGTGCTGATAGAAACTATAGAAGCTACTGATAAATTCAAGACAGAATTATCAGAAAAGATAAAAAAATGAGAACATTACTTTGGTATAGATATTCAATGTAGACGAAACAGGTTTATATTTTTAAATGTTACCAACTAAAACTTTGGCAGAAAAAGAAGAAGCATTTGGATTTAAACAAAATAAAAACCGTATAATTAAACATATATATATAATAAAACAATTATACATAATAAAACAATTATGTATAATAAAACAATTATGCTTTGCTGTAATGCAAATGGCTCTTTAAAATTATCTGTTAATTATTATAGGAAAATATGAAAAACCACGAATCATAAAATATTTTACATATACTTCTTGTTTACTATACATATCAAAAAAGCATGGATGAACAGTAATATCTTTAATATCATGCTTTAAAAATGAATTTGTGCCATAAATTACAGCGTTCTTGCAAAAAGAAAATTTACCTCTTAAAGCGCTACTTCTTTTTAATCATGCATTATGCCACTCTTCAGTTGAGATTTTACATGTTAATGATATTGTAGCTTATTATTTACCACCAAACACAACATCATTAATTCAACTATCAAGATATAATCGAAAATTTGAAAAGAAAATATAGATCCAAGCTTCATCAATTATAAATGAATAGATGAGGAATATTGATGTTATTATGTATTTAAAATTTGTAACTATTAAGGATGCTATATAAGCGATGGGATGAAATTACTACAAGTACAATTTTTAAATGTTGGAAAAACATTTTGCCAAAAGAATTTTTTGACAATAAAAGTTTATTGTCAGAAACTGATAGTGGAGAGATAATTAATTATTTTCGTAAAATTAATAATTATGAGAACATCACACAAGACAATATAGAAGAATTGTAAGAAGTGATGATACATTTTCTGAAATACTATCCAATAAAAGGAATTTTAAAAAGCGTAACTGTGGATTATATAGAAGATAAACTACTTTAGTATCATATTAATATTAATATAGTTTTTTTATAATATATTATTATCATATTTCTTGTTAATGCTATAATATTTTCAATTTGATAGATAAAGTTTTTTATATCTCGCATCCACAATTTCACAAAAAGAATCTTGAATTTGTTGTAAAGATACTTTTGGAAAACGATTATACATTGGATATTATATTCGACTATTAATACAAGAATTAAAATATTAATGAGTAAATTGAATTCTTGTTCAAAAGATCAAATAACATCTTATCTAAAGAATGAATGAAATGGTTTTCTATGCCGTATGTAGAAGAGATATCGAATAAATTTAAAAATATTATTAATGAGGCTTGCCATAGGGTTTCTTTTTTCAGTTTGAATAAGTTGAATCAATTTATTAAAATTCATAAAGACTCTTAAAAATGATGAATTAAAAAGGAATGTAGTCTACAAGATCAATTGTTGTAATTACGATGCTTCCTATGTGGGGAGGGCAAACAAGGAGGAAATTAAAAACCAGATTTTCTGAACACCAAAATTATTATTACAAACGATATCGGAGATGATGCACATTAATCGACAGACTAATGGACTTAATTTACAACATAATACCATTGCGTTAAATTATGCTTACACTGAAATTCTTAATAAACTGTAAGGTTGTTCGTAATATAATTCATATCATAAACTATAATTTGTTTGTATTCAAATTGGCCGCTATGTTACTTGTTTAGCAATCATTATTCAATCGACGGTCGAAATGACAAGATACAAATTGTTCTCTTAGTATTTTAAAATTTTGATGATAATTTTTAATTTATTAACAATGCACAAAATGTTGCATATAACATATTTATTGTTCAGCGTTGAGGCGTCGACTGTGTGTGAGGTGAGCTGATTATTAATTTTCAAATTTATACATACGATAATTTAATCATTTATATAATTTTAGCTTGAGTTCTCCACTCAGCTTTCTAACTTTGTGAGTATGTGACTTACAACAGTTAACGATTCAATTTTTTTGAGAAGAAAAACATTGGAGATATTAATTTGTAATGCAATAATTCAATTTGTGATAGGAGGAAAGATTGCTAATGAAGACTATGAGTGGAACGTTCAAGATTATGGTTTATTAGGTGTACAACTTTGCTTCCGCCGTTTTCCTATAGATGATTTTAGCGATAAGTGATGGTCGAAATAAATAGATCATAGACATCATACAATAAACTTGGGCATCTGTCAACATAACCCCATAGAAACATTAGTCGATTTGTGTCTGCATAAAGTTATTCTCGATTGAAAATGTCAGTTTACGAGCCAAATTCTCGTCATTTGCGGGAGGTTTTAATTTTTTGCTTCAATATGAAGAAATCTGCAGCTGAGGCTCATCGAATGCTCTCAAATACTTATGGTGAGGCCGCTATTAGTGAAAGAACCTGTCGTGAGTGGTTTCAACGCTTCAAGAACGGTGATTTTGACGTCCAAGGTCATGCTCTGTATTTGGTAGGACCAGCTCGGCGTAGTGTATTATGAACTGTTAAAACCGACTGAAACAATCACAGGCGATCGGTATCGAACGCAATTGATGCGTTTGAGCCGAGCATTGAAAGACAAACGGCCGCAATACAACGAGAGACACGATAAAATGATTTTGCAGCATGACAATGCTCGACCCTATGTTGCGAAAGTGATGGAAAGACATACTTGGAAACGTTGAAATGGGAAGTCCTATCCCACCCGCCGTATTCTCCAGACGTTGTTCCCTCTGACTATCACTTGTTTTGATCATGGCACACGGCCTGGCTGACCAGCACTTCCGGTCTTATGAAGAAGTAAAAAATTGGATCGATTCGTGGATAGCCTCAAAAGATGACCAATTTTTTCGACGCGGGATTCGTACGCTACCCGAAAGATGGAAGAAAGTAGTGGCCAGGGATGGACAATACTTTGAATCATAAATGTATAAGTTTTTTACAATAAAGTCTCGAATTTCGGAAAAAAAACGGCGGAAGCAAAGTTGTACACCTAATTATATTTATTTAATATTAAGAAGGATTTGCGCTAATTGATAACCAGCGTTGACTCCTATCGCCTGTACTTTATGTTATATATACAAATTATGTTGTATATACAAATTTGAAATGACGTTTCGCGTCAAAATTTTTAGATGATTTTATTAGATGGTAGACTTTATTGAGATGTCAAAGATGTCAATTTCGTCAATTTTTTTAGACAAAAGTGAGCGAGTGCAATCACCTATTAAACCCATTCTACATTAGGCGCAAGCTGATCGCAAATTTGGGTCTGAGCACAAGAATAAAAGTTAACATCAACTGTCACATATGACGTACAACTTATTGCCGTGTCTCCAAGAGACGACAATAAATCGTACATCATACGCCAAAGCTTATGCGTTACTTACATTTACAACTTAAGTCTCTAAGTAAGCGTTACGACGAATTCTTGTGTTCAGACCCTTTGTTGTGACAGCCAATACGAAGTGTTGATTTCTGTTGAGAAGTAATTTTAAAAGTTGATGTTAAATCTACAAGTTATTTGATAATAGAGACTGAAGTCTATCGAGAAACAGTTTTCCAATGATCAATTATTCTACATTCTTCTGTTCTATGTTTGTTTCTGGTTGGAGGAGTTTCCTTTAGATTGATTAAGTCTATTTGTGTACGATCTCCTTGTCCAAGATAATAAAGCATACATTCTTACCTCTACTGTAAAACCTGTGTAAATTATTGAAATAAATTCAACAATTTCAAAATGCAAGCTTCAGATTGACTGTGCAACAATGCAATCGGCTTGCATTCAATGTAGAATGGACTTTATGCAGGGTCTACAATAGTAGTCGTAGCGTAAGGTCTTAAATTATAGAAAATTGATTAATCATAATCGATTATTCTTTTTATATTCGACTGTGATTGGTTAATTTTCTATGATTTTCTACGATTAAGGGTCCACAGAAGAGACCCGTGGAGATCTCTTGTCAAAGAATTTTTTTATACCGAAATTATGGCTAAAAATACTGTACGGATCGCGTTTAAATTGCGATATTCATAATCAGGTAAAGCTCCTGAAGACTCGTACAGAGCGATTTTTTTAAAAGTAAGTAAAATAGAAAGAGAAAAATAAAAATTTGTTCTGATATCTCATTCGATGTGTACTATAGTGCAATTGAGGTGTATATGATCTTATTAATAAAAATTTTCAAGAATCAATTTGCAAAATCTGGCTCCGTCCTTCCCAACAATATAACAAAGAAATCCTAACAGGTTTCATAAAGAAATAATATTTCTTCGAGAAGAAAAATGGGCATAACCTAGGTCACCAGAACTGCACGTTCTGCTACAGTTGATTGCTAATTGTAGGGAAATTCTTCATATAGAGTTGAACAAAGAAAGATAACAGATTTCCTTGTCTTTCTTGATGATATTGATAATTCTTGCCTTCAGGGTGCTAAGAGGGACCGAGGACGAACTAAACAGCCTGAGACAACTTGTTGAAAAAAACCTTCTTTCGATTTATCGCGCTTGGTAGAAACGATCGAAGATTAAAAATGGTTTCTCAGCGATCTCGGCCGCTTGGTGTATATCAGTATAAGGGCATTAGAGATAACATATAGAGTGTATAAGCTTAAATCCGCTGTTTTTTAGTCAGAAAAACACATTTTTTTTTCCTAGGAAGCAAAAACAAATTTATTCAAAGTACTTGCCCTCGCTAAACTATACATTTTTTCCATCATTCGGGCAATTTGTGTATACCATGCCAAAAAAATTCCTCATCTTTCGAGGCAAACCATTCATCAAGCCATTTTCGGACATCTTCGTAAGAATCGAAGTGCCGCTCAGCAAGAGCGCGACCCATCGACGAAAAACAGGTGATAGTCAGAAAGTGCCAAGTCATCTGATGAGTAAGCGGGATGGGATAGCACTTCCTAGTTGAGTGTCTCCAAGTAGTTTTGGATCATTGTGACATATATGATGTCGTGGAGGAAAATCAGCTTGTCATGTCTTTTCCGATAATGTGGCCTTTTTTCACGCAGAGCACGGTGCAATTTGATCAGTTGTTGGTGGTAGCGGTGAGCATTAATAGTTTCACCAGGTTTTAACAGCTCGTAGTAGATGACACCCTGATCCCACCAAACGCACAGCATCGTCTTCCGTCCGAAGCGATTTGGTCTTGAGGAAGATGTTGATGGTTGGGCGGAATCAACCAAGATTTCTTGCGTTTAGGATTCTGAAAATAGATCCACTTTTCATCGCCTGTCACAATCCTGTCACAATGCAGGAACAACTTTCTTTTTTGTCTGGCAAGCAGAATTTGGCATGTGTTTTGGCGTCGCTCCATCTGCCTATCGTTCAGTTCAGTGCGGCACCCATTTTCCGATCTTTTAAACCTTCCCCATGGCATGTAGCCGCATGGAAATGGCTGCTTGAGAAACACCCAATTGCTCGGCAAGCATTTTTTGCGATTGGGTATCATCCTCGTCCAAAAGAGCCTGCAATTGACAGTCCTCAACCTTCCTAGGCCGATCACGCTTCTTGTCACTCAGGTCAGCATTGAACCGGCGAAATCAATCTCTACACGTTGTTTCCGATAAAGCATTGTCGCCACAAGCTTTCGATGCGATTCGGCAGCCGATTTCTTCAAATTGAAACAGAAAAGCAAAGCTTCCCGCATATGCTTTTTTTTTATTCGGTGTACAACTTTGCTTCCGTTTTTTTTCCGAAATTCGAAGCTTTATTGTAAAAAACTGGTTATACATTTATGATTCAAAGTATTGTCCATCGCTGGCCACTACTTTCTCCCATCTTTCGGGTAGCGTACGAATCCCGCGTCGAAAAAACTGGTCATCTTTTGAGGCTATCCACGAATCGATCCAATTTTTTACTTCTTCATAAGACCGGAAGTGCTGGTCAGCCAGGCCGTGTGCCATGATCAAAACAAGTGATAGTCAGAGGGAGCAACGTCTGGAGAATACGGCGGGTGGGATAGGACTTCCCATTTCAACGTTTCCAAGTATGTCTTTCCACCACTTTCGCAACATAGGGTCAAGCATTGTCATGCTGCAAAATCATTTTATCGTGTCTCTCGTTGTATTGCGGCCGTTTGTCTTTCAATGCTCGGCTCAAACGCATCAATTGCGTTCGATACCGATCGCCTGTGATTGTTTCAGTCGGTTTTAACAGTTCATAATACACTACGCCGAGCTGGTCCTACCAAATACAGAGCATGACCTTGGACGTCAAAATCCCCGTTCTTGAAGCGTTGAAACCACTCACGACACGTTCTTTCACTAATAGCGGCCTCACCATAAGTATGACGTCTATGATCTATTTATTTCGACCACCGCTAAAGCCATTTATAGGAAAACGGCGGAAGCAAAGTTGTACACCTAATAGCAAAAACTAAACATGATTACGAAAGAAAAAATGTATGTTGTTGTATGAAATTGTTGATGATGTGCACTGGTTAATGTTGACAGATGTCAAAGACATAAAAAGAAGTGTGTTGTGTGCCCAGGGTAGCTTTGTACGCTCTCTAATGCAACCTATGAGCAAACAGCGGAATTAAGCTTATATACCTGGTAAGTTTTGATAAATTTTAGTAATCATATACCTTTCCTATTAATGTATAATAGTAAAATGATTTCAAAACGCAATAGTTTATGAGACATTAATTATTTACGATTTTTTATGGGAATTATCTACTGCGTTTATAACACAGTCTGTAAGAATTTTATGTGGTCGTGTGCGTAAAGTGCGAAATCAGTTTGCTGGAGATCCCACGTTTTAATCTTACGCTTTTTTTCCTTTTTTCATTTATTTTATTTTTTTTCTGAAATAAAGTTATTAATACATATATTAGGACGAGCATATTTTTATATAATTATTGAATTTATTCGTTAATTTTAAAAGTTTTAAACAAACAACCAAAATATAATCAAAAGTTAGAAAGAATATAGATAAAATTACTAACTTACATATCAGAGATTGGGCACAATATAAATAAATTAATTTATTAAATCTTCATTATGTGTCAGTAGTAAAAAGTTCGGATTTTTGTTGAAAAGCGAGAAAAATTGGAAACATGAGTTAAAATATTTATATGAGTGCTTCCGATAATCCAAGTTTGAATTAGTTTCACTAGGACCGAAAAATATGATATAATCACCTAGTACTTTCATGATTCATGATAACTCAACGCTGTCTTGTGCCATAAATTCCCTGTGGGAACTCCCAAATCCCTGCCAAACAATTAATTACCTCCTGTTCCATTGAGAAATTTAATCTGAATTCGTTTCCGTAATTATATATTGCTAATAAATTCTCTAATTCCTCTCCGAACCTTCTCCCCGTCCTTCATTTCTCTTCGCCTATGTCGCCTGCTATTGACTTACATGAAGATCAATGAGCTTTTCTTCTCCTTTGCTCCTCTCCCTCCTCTCCTGGCGCACGATTTACCGCTGGGCAGCAGGCGCTTGGAAGCAGGGGGAGGAAGGGGGGCAATCATTTCGATCGAAATGCAGACTGGTAACCCTCTCACAATTTATAACTAATACCGCGGATCTCAGTGACCTAGTTTCAGTGATCTAGGGGTTGTCTGGCCAACAGACGAAGAAGAAGTATGCCATGAGTTGAGTTAGTTAATCTATTTACGATCTTTTTGAACGTTAAGTTGAATTAGCTCTAAAAATCACAGAGAAGTAATAAAAAGTAAGTTTCGCAAAATTTACAAATTGTGAGACAGAATATTTTTTTTAATTTATACTAAGATTAAATTTACTTAAATTACAATTATATAAAATTCATCATGTAATTTTAAAATGCATTACTATAAATTGAAAATATTTAACTATAATTAATTTATTCACAAACATTGTTATATAATTAACAATTAAATGTTAGTTTAGATTATTCAAATTATTTTAATATCTTGATATTTAATATTTCCAGATAAGAAATATATAAGGTATTTTGGATTTTTTTTTTTAATAATGCATCAAATGAACATGATTTTTCACCTGAAAGAGAACGTAATAATAGAATTTCACATTATTATGAAGATATTGTTTTGACATATTCTTTAACAGGTAAGACTTCAAAGAAAAGAAAAGAAAGCATGAGGAAAGAATAGTTTTACTATATTATTTTATTATTATTTTACTTTATAGAGTTTATTTATAGTTCATATTAATTTCAGTAAAATAGTATTATTATTTGAATAGATTTTAAATCACATTTTCGAGTAGAAAAACATACGAAAGATTGGTCCAAGATCTTGGACAACATTTGTATCATGATCAAGGTGCTGAAAAAATGTCTCCTGGAAAACAAATAGTAATTACTTTATGGTTCTTCGGTAATCAGGAAGTTTACAAGTTAATGTTATTTAGATATGAAATACTTTTATCAAATATATTTATAGTAATATAAGAGATTTTCTATTTCTTCCAATTTCCTTTTATTTATTTTTTAGATTTTTTTTTAAGCGTTTATATATTTTCAAATCTATCTTTTATAAAAATTATATAGCTTTTGGAAAGAAATAATTTAATGACTTTTAATTGCCTTTACATATGTTTATTCAAATTACATTGGGTATGTCTAATAAAGAAAGATCAGATTTATATAACAGTTGTCTTGTCTTTAATATGATTGATTTTTTCTTTTTAGATTTTTTTCTTCCTTGATATAAATTAATTATTATATTAGAGAATTTTATAATAGTTGCAAAATTATCTTTCTGCTTTTTCTGCAAATTTTTATTATAAAATTACAATAACAATATGTGCTAAAATCGTTTTAATTTTGTTGATGATATAGATTTATGTTTATGTATCTGCACACATTTACACCTACACATATATAAATTTTTTAGATCAGTTACGGATCAATTTGGAATATCCAAAGATATTGTTTGGAATTGTGTATTTGAGGTAGCATTATTACTGACTGAAGATGCCTACAAATATATAAAATGGCCTGAACTTCATGAAATGGCTCTCTTAAAAGAGAATTTCGTCAATTACATGATTTTTCTGGAGTAATTGATGACTTATGTATCAATAAGCACCTATAGAAAGTCTTGAAAATTACATTAATCGTAAAGGATTTCATTCAGTAATATTACAAAAAATTTATGATTATAAATTAAGATTTATAGATTTATGTTTTTACGGGTATATGCGGTAGCGTTCACGAAGCAAGAGTTTGGCGTTTAAGCGACATTAGAACATTAATAGTACAAGATGCAAATAGATACTTTCAAAATCAATATTATCTTTTGGCAGATTCAGCATATCCTTTATCAAATTATATGTTAATTCCATAACTCGAGATAATGATCATTTAATGTACAAAGATTTAACACAAAACTCTCAAGAACACGTGTAATCATTGAGCATGCTTTTGACATGTTAAAAGAAAGGTTTAGAAAATTAAAGTATATTTACATGTATAATAATGAAAGAAGAAATGATAGTTATTCTTGTTGCGTCTTACATAATATATGCATAGAAAATGATGATGAATTTATTGATGAACGCATTTGATAACGTAGATGAACAAGATAATCCATTTATAATCCATTTATGAATGGAGAAAAAAGAAATATTATCTCTCATATGTTGTAAAATTGTCTTTATAAAATATAATAAAAATCTTTATTGTATACATATTAATACATAAACAAACATTGAATATTATATTGAATATTGATCTGTTGTTAAATAAAAGTCATCATATATTAATAGATTAGTTCATTCTGAATAAAAATGTCCTATATCATTTTACAAACAAGCATGAAAATTTTCATGTTTTACAAAAACCTTAAACGTAATTATTTTTAATAATTTAATAACCCGAAATATGTGAGTACTTGCAAAATGTACTAGGCTTTTTCTTACAATGACCGAATAT
>NW_017259227.1:229128-245448 GCF_001594045.1 Atta colombica | reverse complement strand
AATATAATATTATTACAAAACAAAATTTTTAAATTATAAAATAATTATAAATTTTTTATATTAGCAGAATTATGACATACACCTTAATAAATATTTTTACGTAATGTTGAAGGAAAAAGAATATGAGGCTGATGATATAAAAATATATCATTGTTAAGTTCAGTAGTTAAAGGTTTAATATTGGGTGGGGAAAAAAGTTCGTGGCGTTTTTCCCACTAGATGGCATTAAATGCTCAGTAGTCGGCAACTACTAATCACATCGGCAACACTAGACGTGCGTTTAAAGTGACATTTTAACCTTTGTTTTGAACTGAAAAAGATTGAAATCGGTGAAGTGGATCAAAAGTTATTTTATTTTGAAAATGGAAATAAATAAGGAAAAAATTCGCTACATTTTGCAGTATCACTATGATAAAAGCAAGATGCTGCATAGGCTTGTGAAAAAATTTGCTATTTACGATGAAGATACTCTATCAAAATCAGCAGCACGAAAATGGTTCGCTCGCTTTCGTGCTGGAAATTTCGATGTGAAAGATGAACCTCGCTCCGGTTCGAACAATCACTGAAAAGTCTGATGAAATCATGGTAAAAGTCGAGCGTGATAAGCATGTGAGCACTGTGGAGATTGCCAGAGAACTAGGCATCGACCACAAAACAGTTTTAAATCATTTACACAAAGCTAGATACAAAAAGAAGTTCGATATTTGGGTTGCTCACGAGTTGAGTGTTAGGAACATGATGGATCTAATTAACATTTGTGATACGCTACTGAAACGGAATGAAATTGAGCCATTTCTGAAGAGAATGATAACTAGATCATGAAAAATAGATCACCTACGACAATCCAACTAGAAAAAGATCGTGGATAAAGAAAAGAGAGAAGGCGCAAACAATCGCAAAACCTGGATTGACGAAGAAGAAGGTGATATTGTGTGTGTAGTGGGACTGGAAGGGAATCGTTCACTATGAGCTGTTATCGTCCAATCAAACAATTAATTCCGAACTCTACTGTGAACAATTGCAGAGATTACAACAAGCAATTGAGAGGAAGCGGCCAGAATTAATCAATAGGAGAGATGTCGTCTTCCATCACGACAACGCTCGATCACACACATCTTTGATGACTCGGCAAAAATTACGAGAGCTTGGCTGGGAAGTTTTAATGCATCCACCGTATAGTCCTGATATAGCACCCTCAGATTATCATTTGTTTAGGTCTCTGCAGAACTCTTTTAATGGTGTAAAGCTAGCTTCAAAAGAGGCCTGTGAAAATCACTTGAAGCAGTTTTTCGATCAGAAACCACAGAAGTTCTATCGCGATGGAATTATGGCTCTGTTCCAAAAATGGCAAAATATTATAGAAAATAATGGAGCATATTTGGTTTAAATAAATTGATTTCAATACTCTAAGAAAAACACTTTAATTTTACTAAAAAATCGCCACGAACTTTTTCCCAATATATTTCTTAATATTTTGGAATGTATATTTTTTAGGAACTTGCACAGGTAACAAATAATAACGATCTTATTTTATTAATTATGATATATAAATACTTTTAACTTACATAAAGAATGATCAGATTTATTAAAACATAAAAAAATTAAACGAACGTAAAAAAAGAACCTAATAAAGGAATATAATAAGTAAATGAATCACAATATTGTGCTAATAATATATCATAATATATTAATTTTAATATAACATTTTGCATTTTTAAATAGCATTATTTTTTTATTTAATGCAACTAAAAAATTTATCGTTTTCATCAATATCTAAAATAATAAATTTATATTTCCTATACTTTCCTAAGTTAACATTGCTTATTAATATTTACTTTACATATATTTTCTTTTTAAATATAATTTTTTCTTTCCTGTTTAATGTCTTGAACTTTTTTCTAATAAAGATAAAAGCCTCTCTTTGATTATAATTTTCTTGATGATGTCTTTCTCTTTGTTCTATTAATTTTTCCATCCAGACAGATGTTTTTGATTTTCTTTTTCTTGTTTGCCTGTTCTTTAAAACATTAGTTGATGTTAGATTTAATATCAACTAAAATGTATAAAAATTTTGTTCGTTTTTTTCACATTGTTCCTCATCAGATAAATGTAAAACATTTTCATTTACTGTAAAACCACGTATATTATACAATGGACAATGATGCAATTGCAGGATTTTTTCCTAACATATCATTAATAATATTCCCAAGTTTGTTTTGCTGTACCAGTTTGTTTCTTTGCATCTTTAATTGTTTTGTACTTTTTTTTTCATATTGGTCCATTTAATGTAACAATGTCAGCAGTCAAGTTAATATAACATTGTTAGCAATTAAGTTATAGCCATAGATGTTCATAGATGCAGCAATATTTTTCCATATATTTTTGTTCAATTTTCCATAAAAATTTGTAAAGATTTCTGTATTTTTTTTTTGTATTTCTAACAATAATTTTGTCACCATTGAACTCTGCAATTAAATTTAAAAATATTACTATTTGAATAGATAACAATAATTAAAACTTATATACAAGAAAAAGAACCATTATTTTTATTGGTACTATCTATAACAACGATTTGACAATAACGTTATAAAAATTAAGATTAGAAGAATTACTTTTGAAAAGTAACTTGTCTCTACTATTCATTATTTAAAAAAAATAACTTATTATTTTTAACGCATCGAGCTGTTACTTTTATCTTTAACTCATTCCAAGTAATGAGCTACTTTTTTCCAATAAATGTATGATGATGACAAATTAATCTTCGAAAATTATCTTCTTCCAATTTTAAAGTTAGTTATTATCTTAATTTACATTGTAAATTATGATAATAACTAACAAATTAAATTAAAAATTATCAAATCGTTATTAGAAAAAAACGGTAAAAATAATAATGTTATTTTTATCCCTGCTTTCATATAATTATATATATATTTAACAGAAATATACCAACATTGTTTCTTCAATAAATTTATCTGTAGTAAACATTTTGTTCTGCTTGTAATTGAGTAAATGTTTGTAATGCCCAATTCGAGTAATGTCCATCTAGAGGTAAAAAAATTGAACATATAAATAGGTTAACTAATTCAACTCATAGCATACAAGACAACATTGAGTTGTTATGAATCATGAAAGTACTAGATGATTATATCATATTTTTCGGTCCTAATTCAAGTTCGGTGGAACTAATCTAAACTTAGGTTATCAGAAGCACCCAATTATGTTATATGATGTTAGATGATGAAATCAACTTCATTTTATCTCTTTTCCATGCTGTTCTTGTTTTACATCTAATAAACAAAAGATGGAATAACAGAAATAGTGATAATGTCTTCCCTAACGCATTCGTCAATTTCAATTTCTATTTAAAAGTTGTTTTGTTTATGAAAATAATTTCAGTATTAGGAGAGTGGTTTTTTATCTCAACACATAAATAAAAGCTTGTAATAAAAAGCTAATATTTTACAATGAAAGCATAGTATAAACTAAATTAAACATTGAATTAATTAATTAACATTTGGATATATAATGTATGAAGAGAAGTTATTGTTAAATTAGTAAATTATTTATTAAAACATTTTTATTTGAAATATTTCTTGTATTAATGCACTAACGGCCGGTTGCACCATTGATTTTAAGCGAAACTTAAAACTCTTTCTGTTTCGTTTTAAAATCGAAAAGAGACAGGAACAAAGAAAGTTTTAAGCCGCACTTAAAATTAACGTTGATGTAATCGGAGGTAAAGAACTTATTTAATCTTAAAATTTTATTGTATTACTTTATATAATATATTTATTTATATTTTTATATCAAAATTAAGAAGAAAACTAGGAGAAAGAGAAAATAATTCTATTATTATTTTAATATTTATTTTAAGAGATTATTCGACTAATCAGGCCAGTAGATAGAGTATTTAAAATATTTTATAAATATTCTGTGCTGTCTGGGAGAATAAAGTTAATTTTTACGTTTTCAATTCGTTATTGTTACAAAATTAGTCATTGAAGAACACTTTTTATATTTTGCGCTTTTATAAATTTCTAAAAGTACTCATATAATGATCTCTTTAATTTTTTTTACTAATATAACTGTGTAATATAACTATGTAAAATACAATATATAATACAATAAATAATTATTACTACAAATCTACATATTTACATGCTGATTTTATAAATATGTAGATTTGTAACTTGTTAAATGACTAATTATAATAATTGATGTCTATCTGGTAGAAATTTTAATTCGACTAAAAAATTAATAATTCAATAGTTAATTATATAAATTCTTTTATGATGTTTTATCAATTTATATATATACAAAATCATTAAGTTTTTTTGTAAAGACAAATACAGAATATTTAAAATATTTTAATATATTTTAATATATTAATATTTTAATATATTCGGAGGAAATCATGAAAAAGTAATTTATTTGCTATAGAAGAATCTAATGTCCAAGGATAAAACGTCCATTTATTCTTTTAAAATAAATTTAATACTCTATAATTTCCTTTAAAATTCGATTATATGCTATCGTACTTAATTACTTGAAAATATTAATATTAGATCATATTGCTACTGTTAATTTATTACAAGAAACATTAATTTGTTCATAGAAATTGTTTATAGAAAATATTTTTTTTTGTACATATGTATTTACAATGTATGCGTAGTTATAAAATAACATTTACATACTGTTATATACTCAAATATGTGCATATACAATATTACACAAAAATTCACAATTCGCAGTGACGCCTGTTATAACCTTGTTCCTTATTGCTTTCTGCTACAAAAAGCCAGAAAAGATTTTCATACCAAATCTCGAGTAGATACGGTTTGACAGTGTATCATTACATCTTTGTTATTCGATAAGGATAACATGATCACTGTCTTGCATTGTCTGCATTTGTAGGAAGACATAACGCTTTATTGCAATACAAAGTATAAAAATCAGGGCTAGAATTATTATATTGAAAAGAAAAGCATTCCATCTGATGAATTTATTTTCATTGTAAAATTCATATTATTTCTCTCTCTCTCTCTCTCTCTCTCTCTCTCTCTCTCTCTTTCCTACTTATTTTACTATTAAACACTAAGAGCTTTAAATTAATTTGGAATTACTCTGACACAAAGCATTTTTATTATTTGGTCTATTTGAATATAATCTTTTCATAAAATTTGTTATTAAATTGAATTTTCTTATAATTATTAATTTATTTTTTATATGTATACATAGATATACTTCAGAACATTCAATTTTGGCTAAGGTACATCAATCATTTGACTTTATATAACGTAATTATGAAAACTTTAACTCATGATTCCATTTGAACAAAGAAGTAGTTTTAGTTTGAATTTTTTACTACTCACTGACACAATGAAGATTTAATTTATTTATAATATTTAATAAAAAAGAAAAAAAAGAAAAAAAAGAAGACGTAGAATTTGAACGTGGAATTTCCATTTAACTGCCTGTGCACGACCATATTTACATATTGTATTTATAAACGTGATATATAACACACATGGGAAATTGAAAATAATTAATATCTTGTAAACTATCGTATTTTAAAATCAATTTTGCTATTATACATTAATGGGAAAGATAGATGATTACTTAAAATTTATTAAAACTTATATGTTATCTTGAATGTCCTTATACTGATATACACCGAGTGGCCGAGATCGTTGAGAAAACATTTTCAGTCTTCAGTCGCTTGTACAGCAACCAGTAGGCCTATTCTGTAACTCTTAATGCAAATTTCGTTGTCATTATAACGCTGCAGTTCTTTCATCATGGTAAAAAAGCTGCGCAGTGGCGTTATAATGATAACGACATTTGGGTTAAGAGTTACAGAATAGATGCAGGACCTCTATTCTTAAAAAGTATAGCACACGAAAAACTAAGGAAATGCTATAGTATATGTAACACCTACTATATTTCCCTATTTTTTCATATGCTATACTTTTCAAGAATAAGAGTCCAGAGCGAAAACATTAGGCTCGCTCTCTTTCCCTGTCTCGTTCAATAGGAATCATATTAGTGTTCGTATATGAATATATAACTACATAAGAAGATGAAGATTATATTATCTGAAGTTGGCAGCCCATTCAGAGCTTCAGAATCCTACCACGTGAGATATCCAAAGTCAAATCAGCTTTAGCCCGTCACTCCTGTCAGAGAGAAATCTGAGAGGAGCCATGGCGGCCTTTTTCATGTGATAGGCGAAAGTCACCGTAACTAGCGGCACAACATCAATTTTATAAATTTATAATTTTTTTATTGATGTGAACTACGTATCACATTTTCGCCACTGTCGATAAAATCGTAATGTCGATAAATGGTGCTATATATATTCACAAACTATGAATAAAGATAATATTAATTTACAAAAAAATATTTCTTTTGATCTGATAAGGTATTTTTTTTTATAAATTTTTGGATGCTGAAAATGCCACAAGTTAAATTTCACTAGCACATCAGGTTTTCGAAATAACTGAGATTTAATGTGCAAAAATGACTCTTTTGTTTAAAATGTTCTTGTAAAAATAGATTAATGTTATCTCGAAATTGTAATCAGAAGTCAATGTATTGTTTATATCCTCTACAAAATGTATTCTTCTCATCTCATTATTTTACTTTTTAGTCTCGTTATGAAGGATTCAAATACAGAATTTTTCTAAGACAGTAAATTTTTCGCCTTTAATAATCAAACAATATGAAATCATTATACTTATAATTTCTAGTTTATGTGTATGACTATCGATATACACAATGTAATTTATCGTTATAGATTCCATTAAATATATATATGGGCATGCGTGCATGCGTGCATGTGTGTGTGTGTGTGTGTGTGTGTGTGTGTGTGTGTGCGCACGCGCGTGCGTGTGTGTGTGTGCGTGCGTGTGTGTGTGTGTGTGCGTGCGTGCGTGCGTGCGTGCGTGCGTGTGTGTGTGTGTGTGTGTGTGTACGTATAGTACACACACATGCGTGTACACATTTCTAAAAAAAGAGTTATATTTGTATATATTTCTCGATAATCAATTTATAATCAGAAAAATCATGTATTTAAATTCTTTATTGCACGATTACAAAGTATAAAAGGTAAATTTTAAAAAATGTATTTTATAGAACATGAATAATACATTCATCATAATAACAAATTTTAATAAGAATTTCAAGATAATGTTAACTTTCTTTACAAAAGAATGTCAAATGTCGTAAAAGAAGTCATTTTTTTAAACATTAAAACTTAATTATGTTGGAAACCTAACATTGAAATTTTTTGGTTACAGTTCGTTTTTAACATTCAAAAATTTAATTCGATACTGTAAATAAGTACAGTATCTGTAGTTGTAAGTCATCTACCATATAATTGTATGTATACAGGATGTCTAGTAATGTCCGCATAATCTCATGAGCAGGTAGAGCGAACTAAATTGAGTCAAATTTCTCTATCAATTTGTAATTTTCGCAATAGTTAACGAGATATTAATTTCTAAAAATTGCCGAATTAACGGTTAAAATTGACACATAAGACAGCTTTATCATCAATTCTAATTTTTATTTCTTTATCTATTATAATATTATTAATATGTAAATATTTTTCAGAGTTCTTTATGAAATATCTTTATGAAGATGTTTCTCAGAAAAAATTCTTAAAAATATCTTAAAATTGTTTTATGCGCTGATTTTAGATACTTTGCTCATTGGCTAACTTAAAAAAAAAGATGTTTATTAATGCAAAAGATGTCCGAAATAATTATTCCGGGTGATATTTATAATAACGCATTATATTCAACGATTATTTATTTGGAAATTAAAAATCTGCAGCGTATTATTATATTTTGAATTATTTCTTTTCTCTTGAATTCTCTAAAATTTAACGTGGTTGAAGAATACAAATTTCATAGAAAGGTTTAAAATTTGTGATGTTTTTTAAATCATTTAATAAACATCATTTAATAAACATTTAATAAACGTTATATGAACATTTACAAGATGCTTATTATGTTAATATTTACTACATTTTTTTAGAAGTCTAAAAAACTATTTTTCTTTAGGGAATAAGGTAATTAAAAAAATTGATTGTCTTCTTAACTGAATAGAAATGTTATTTCTATTTCAGTGTAAACAGCCAAAGTTTCGTTCGTACTACATATACGTACTGTATATAGAGTTAAAGTGATTCTTTGTAACATTAATGCATTCGAGAACTACATGGTCCAATATTACACACAGTTGGAGGAATTTGAAACCACTGCTGAAATGATCATCAATCTCCTATATTCTACTTTGAAAATATTTGAAAGAGTGAAAATGATTAAAACATTTGAATTGTTTGTGTAATAATATAAATATAATATCTTATATTTCTGTTTTTATTCAGTTAGCCTTAAACTGGACTATAAATCTTACACAGAAAACGCCTGCTTCATGTGCATGTGAGAATGGCTCATGTTTGTATTTGTCGACAGTTTAGGAGAAAGGAAGAAACCTAAGATATTAATAATAATAACTAAGATAATAACAATTTCACAGATATATATTCTTATTATATAAATCCTACATTTTCTGAAAGATATTTGAATTTTCACTCACAACATTCTGTCATAAAAGAAATGTAATTTTTAGTTTATTTGACAAAATTTTTTTTTATTCCACCCGAAATTTCATTATAAGAATTATTTATATGATATTAGGTGTACAACTTTGCTTCCGTCGTTTTCCTATAAATGGCTTTAGCGGTAAGTGGTGATCGAAATAAATAGATCATAGACGTCATACAATAAACTTGGGCATCTGTCAATATAACCCCATAGAAACATTAGTGTCGATTTGTGTCTGCATCATAAAGTTATTCTCGATTGAAAATGTCAGTTTACGAGCCAAATTCTCGTCATTTGCGGGAAGTTTTAATTTTTTGCTTCAATATGAAGAAATCTGCGGCTGAGGCTCATCGAATGTTCTCAAATACTTATGGTGAGGTCGCTATTAGTGAAAGAATGTATCGTGAATGGTTTCAAGAACGGTGATTTTGATGTCCAAGGTCGTGCTCTGGTGGGACCAGCTCGGCGTAGTGTATTATGAACTGTTAAAACCGACTGAAACAATCACAGGCGATCGGATGCAATTGATGCGTTTGAGTCGAGCATTGAAAGACAAACGGCCGCAATACAACGAGAGACACGATAAAGTGATTTTGCAGCATGACAATGCTCGACCCCATGTTGCGAAAATGATCAAGACATACTTGGAAACATTGAAATGGGAAGTCCTACCACACCCGCCGTATTCTCCAGACGTTGCTCCCTCTGATTATCACTTGTTTCGATCAATGGCACACGGCCTGGCTGACCAGCACTTCCGGTCTTATGAAGAAGTAAAAAATTGGATCGATTCGTGGATAGCCTCAAAAGATGACCAGTTTTTTCAACGCGGGATTCGTACGCTACCCGAAAGATGGGAGAAAGTAGTGGCCAGCGATGGACAATACTTTGAAATGTATAATCAGTTTTTTAAAATAAAGTCTCGAATTTCGGAAAAAAAACGGCGGAAGCAAAGTTATACACCTAATACATATTTTGTTGAGAAACGAATATCTTCTTCCTTTTATATTCTCCATAATCCAGATGAGAATTAAGTTCCATTTTTATAAGATTAAGTCCAAAATTCGAACTAAAGACTCTAACAAGTACTTAACTGTATCTTTTGTAAGAACCATCTCTGAATTTTTTTCCAACATAGCTAGAAGTGTCAATTTAAAACCGGCGATTCCGAATACTCTGATAAAATACATCACAATTGGAAAAGATATTCTTGAGACAACATCACACCATGATGTTGTTTATAGGATCTCATGCGATTGTGATGCATCATACATTGGACAAGAAGGCAATTGAAGCGTAATTGAAAACATGAATTGCAGAGCATTCATCGGATATTAATAAAAAATCAGGTTCTCCAAGTGTCATATTTAATCATCGGATTTCACTTGAGTATAACTTTGATTGGAACAAGGTTAAAATTTTAGACAGGGAATCATCTTACAACAAAGATTGACTTCAGAGATGATTTTTATAAAGAGACAAAAGAATGGATTTAATTTACAAAGCGACACAGAATCATTACCAGAAATATATTCTCCGTTATACAAGTACTTTTTCCTTCCTGAATGTTTCCCGTCATCTTTTCCTTTTCCTTTTAATTTTCGCATCACTCACATTAGATGATTTTTTTCGTTGCTTGATACTGTATAATTCGAAATAAGTTTTCAAGAAACACGGAAGTATATGACAAATTTTATATCTTTGGAGTTCTGGTCTTAACATTGCTTATTTTATACACTATTATTATGCACTGTAATTCTGATCATCTTTATTAGTAATACAGTAATAATACAGGTATGACACGAATTGTGCGACATTTTAATTTGCGTTAAATTCTCTTTAGTTTCAATTACTTCATATATTAGGTGTGGGAAAAAGTTCGTGGCGTTTTTCCCGTTAGATGGCATTAAAAAAACACCACGAACTTTTTCCCATACCTAATATTACTTTATATAGCAATATTTCATCATGAATTGATGGACAAATGTAGCTTAACAATTTCACAGATATATATTCTTATTATATAAATCCAGTATTGGTTACAATCTCTCTCTCTCTCTCTCTCTCACACACACACACACACACACACACACACACATACACACACACCACACGCACGCACATATATAATATATATATATATATAGCGGAATCTATAACGATAAATTACATTGTGTGTATCGATAATCATAAACTAGAAATTATAAGTATAATGATTTCATTGTTAAAGGCGGAAAATTTACTATTCTTGACAATCGTAAGTGCAACATGTATGCAATGTTTATGTGAGAGAGAAAGCGTAATTGGACGTGATGTCGGCTCGCGATGTCCTTTCGCTGTTTTACACATTTGTGTTACTAGTATCAGTGAGATATCCCGGTGTTTCTCGTCAATATTCATAATAATTATTTTATTATGCACAAAATGTTATTGTGCACAATTATGCACAAAATGTTATTATTATGCACAAAATGTAATTATGCAAAAATTTTTAATACTGTAAAAAATTTATGTGCATAATTACAACATTACATGTAATTTTGAGACTCATTGTAATAGATTTGCCTGCATTTATAAATTTGCAATGTGCAAAGATAGCGAAAGGACACTATATATAGCGTAAGTCGACATCACGTTCAATTACATTTTCTTTTTTAATCGTGCGCCTTGCGCTAAAGGTAGAATATCGGAACACTCCCCCACTACTTTCTCTCTTCGCGCTCCTCGCATCCTCCGCGTTTCCAGCACGTTCGTGTGCGCTTCAATACGAGTATGTAGCGCCGCGCACTGAACGCCAGGGGACACCGTTTCTGCCGGTGCGTATACGATGCAACGAATGGATCGTATCCCTCATGGTTTTTTGTCTTTTGTGATTAATGGCTCTGATCCTCGTTGTATTTTGATGAGGTAATCCATCATGGAATATAGAGGAGACCTAGAGGAGAACTAGGTTTTGAAAAATGTAGTCAAAATCAAGTTTCTAAATTAGTATTGGTGCTCGGTAGGCGGCAATCGCAAAACTCCTCTCATATACGCTTATGCATACACACAATGTAACCAAACACATAACCTTGTTATGTATGTTCACGCTTCTCAAGAATAGAAATGTTATTCTTTGACAGCATGCTTTGGCAGTAACAGGAAGACGTAAATTGTCATTAAAACTGAGTTTTAATTTTACATGAAAAATGGAATATTCTTCATGTAAAATTGGTATGACCTATCATGCGAGAACGGTGTGGTGGAACGAAAGCGACATCTCGATCAAATTAATTCAAAAAACCACGGCCATGTAAGTTTGGCCTCCTATTCTCTATATTCCATGGTCATACGTTTCACATTTGATGAGGATCAAAAACGACAAAAATAAAGGCAAAAATAGACATGGATTTAAAATAACAACGATATTATAATAAATGCGCCGATTATGGATGCTGTAGAAAATGTGGAAATCTCAGAAAGAAGAAGACATAAATATTATACTTGTCTCATTACTAGTAAAACTTTATGACAACTATTTGTCAAGTAGATAAAAAATTTGAAACATTTTTGTTACATTTGGATTTTCAAAAATTATATAGTATGTTACATTTCCAATTTTAGAAAATATTTATTTCTAAGAATGAGAAAAAATTATTAAAAATAACAAGTAATATTTTCCTGCTAATTCTAACTTACACATTAAATATAATAATATATCTTTTGTTGGCATAAAAATGGTCTCATATGTATGTGCTAACAAAAAATTATAAAAAATTTTTAATTAATAAAAACATTTTTATGTATACATACATTTCTTTAAGTTCTATCAATTAATATAAAAATATGAAGTACTATCTTTTTGTACGTCGTATTTCTGAATGATATTTGTAGAAAGTACATAATTTTTCGACGGTACCAAATGTAAATCAACCGAATATGTTTCCAATTACGAGTATTATTTATTAATGTTCAAGAATACCGTAGAATGCATATATGCATTTTTATCATTCGAACTGTGCGCACTCGTAACATTGCGAAAAGTTCAAGAATAGACTCCCAGTACTCAGCCGAGGGCTGTGTAAGCTTGTGTTTTCTAGTGACAATTACATATTACTAACTATAAATGAGGTTGAGTGGCCGGCATTTTTACTTTTTTTTTTGTTTAATACGCAGAAAAAGCTATATTTAATCTAACTCTATCTGAAACGGATCTCAATCACAGTATAACTACATACAGTAGTAACAATAGTGTCGACTTCTTTGATATCAGATCACTGATCACGTGACTGTCAGATATGTTGAAGGTTTTACGGACCGCTTTGAACGGCATCAAGAGATGTTGCAGTATTTCGCATATTTAAAGTATTTTTAAAATTCGGTTAAATTCTATATATGGTTTTACATATATCACTCTATATATTAATATAAATCTATTTTTTTGTTTCTAATTTCAATATATACTACTTAACAAAAAATAGGGAACACTTTAGAACACGTTCAAAATTGCGTAATATTCAGAACACCGTAACACGGTGAAAAATTATCGCAGACAAAAAAATCAAAAAAGCATTTGAAAGCTTGAAGTCTCTACTTTCGAAATCGATAATTAATATTTCGATATGACTGATTCTTTATGGAGATATACAGAAGAGAGATATACAAATGGATCTCCATCAAAATTCCCCATACAAGTGGATACCCTATCAATGATCAGTTTTGCTTCAACGTTCAATATCGATGAAAAAAGTACAATACTCAATAAAAAATCAAATTGAAAGTAAAGATTCACTTCTTCGACTGCCGTAAATCGCATTTTTGAATTTTACTTCATGCCACAGATCTTCGTAAAGTTTGTCAAAAATTTTTCAGATTTTGACGGGTATCCATTTGTATCCGTATATCTCCATAAAGAATCAATCAAATTCTGAATATTATGCAATTTTGAGCGTGTTCTAAAGTGTTCCCTATTTTTTATTGAGTAGTGTATTTTTGGAATGAATCAAATGAAATCATAAAATAGTATATGAAATATGATATTTGTAAGTCAACAATTTATTGACAATTTCAGATAGCACAATGTTTAAAATTGGGACACAAAACTTTAAGATCTCTTCCCAAGTAGAAATGATAATGGAATCGACATCGATTCGATTAATTTAAGACGCCATAAATCTTTAAGATGTTTTGCTCTAGTGGATAAGTATTTTTTAATATCCTTAGAAAATTGAAAAAAACATATTAGATATGGGAAAAAGTTCGTGACGTTTTTTTAATGCCATCTAACGGGAGAAACGCCACGAACTTTTTCCCATACCTATATAATATTTTGTTTCTAGCTCCTCTATTAATATTTTTGCATGTAGCAAAAGTACAAAAAATTCCATCTATTTTATTCATCTTAATATGTGTAATTATATACAATATTCACTTAGCTCTCAATTATAATTTATTGTATCTCATCCATCGTCGCCACAGTTTTAAGCTATGACAATCCGCCATATTCTTGATTTTACAGGCAACGCATGCGCAGAACAAAACTGAATCCTTCGTTTGCTCATACTGTCGCTTATGGTGGGAAGAATGTAAGATGAAACATTGCGCATACAGACAATAGCAAGGTAAAATTGGATAGTAACTAGCTGAAATGTTAAAAGTTAAAAAAAAGTTAAAAAATTAATAACTTTTAACTTAACTTAATTAATTTTAAATGCATTAATTTTTAACTTAATTTAATTAATAAAAATTTTAAACTTTAATGTATTAACTTTTTTAAATTGAAAATTTTTCTATCTTTCTTAATGCTAATATTTTTTTTTATAAAGTCTTAAACATTAGAGAATTAATTTAGAAAAAGTTCAATGATTTTATGATGAGAGACTATAATAAGAGTCACACTCTACGCTAGCCAGTTTTTATTGACTCGCTAGATTTTGTCAATTCCCGCTTATATTTGAATCATACTAATTTTAGGTATTGCAAACGTTATATTTCAGTAAATATGAAATAAATATGAAATGAGCCTTAGATGGAGAATTGTTATAGAACAGAGATGCACATTCACCCATTTTCTAAATTTTTACATATATTTTTTAATACATATTTAGTCGATGTAGTCATAAACATGAATAGTCGTTTCAGTCATTAAAAAACGTTAGATAAAGGTTAAAGAAAGAGAAATAATGCAAACATATATCCTTTCTCTCTCATAAGATTTTGATAAAGATGTTTTGATAAAAACACATAATGTGATTATTGACTTATTATATATAAGTAACGTACATGTGGATATAAAATTAAATCTGCTTAATCTATATTTTTAAGGGTTATTTAAAGTAATCTCTAAATTAAAAAAAAATTAGGACAATCTCAAAAATAATTTTTTTCAAAATGAACTTTTTTTTAAACTTAATTTAATCTTAACTTTTATTAAGTTAATTCTTTATTCAACTTTCAACTTAATTTTAATAATTTTATAAATCATATTTTATAAGTCATTAACTTTAACTTAATTTAGTTTTAAAAAAACATTAACTTATCCAATCTTGGGCGATAACAATATTGGAAATAATCAATCAAATTTCCTCCAATATGCACTTTCCTACGTTTAATAGGATTGCATGCTAAAATAGCCAATCAAACCAAATTCATTACCTAAATTCATTCTCCTACTGCGCGCGGGAATACTTCACCTTTTTTTCATTATGCTGTCGCTATTGATGTAGTTATATTGTCTCAATCGTGCACAGCGTACACATTCTATTCCAATTGAATCGTGCACAATTCCCCTGTCGTTCGACTGTAACAGGGAAATACTCGACTGTAGTTGGCTAGTTCTTACATTTTAATCCGGTTTAAATCCTCGGTGGAAACTAGACCAATGTTATACTTTGTGTATTCTTGTGTACATTTGTATTAAGATGTATTAAGTAATTGAAAAGCACACTATAACCGCTATAACTTCTATTGTAGATCCCGCATTTTTATTCTTACATCGTGGTAAAATCGAAGTATAAATATATATTAGATGAATGCCTGGTTTATGCTTCGGTCTTAATCCTAAAATTCAGCCAATTGAATACAGATTTCAGTTAGGATTGACTAATTGGGATTGGTAGTGCTATTGGCTAAATTTTAGGATTTTAGGGTTAAAATATAAATCAAGTATTAACAATTACTCTTTTTTGTTTAATTTTGAGTGTGGTCAAGTTGCTGCTTGAATGAATGATTCGAAGCATTTTTTAATTGTTTTTTGATTCAATTAGTAAAAGTCTTTCTTCCGATTAATTAATCAAATGCTTCAAAGAATTCGTAACGGCAATTCGACCACACTCTTAATCCGCCCTACTTATCCACAAATAGTGTGCTACACTATTATATTATTATATCATAATGTATAGCCACATTTATTATGCAAATATAAAAAATACTATAACAAAATGTTTATATACAATATTTAATTATAAAATTAATCCTCATCTAGCTGTGTCATAGGTATTCCGGCGCATTCACTATGTTTTATACCAAATGAATACATAGGTGAACGTTTTCGTGTATCATACAATGGATAAAAGATTGGTGCAGGACTGCGATGTCTTTCTGATAAAATGTGTCTTCCTTTTAGACTATATGCTGGACTCCGTCGTTTTATCATATCATAATTTATTTTGATGTACGTGGCTGGGCCTGGACTCTTC
Organism: Atta colombica; assembly: GCF_001594045.1. Lineage (NCBI taxonomy): Eukaryota > Metazoa > Arthropoda > Insecta > Hymenoptera > Formicidae > Atta > Atta colombica. Next base: position 229,160 of record NW_017259227.1, on the reverse strand, counting down.
AAAATTTCTTTGTGTATCTTACGATAACCAAT
>NW_017259227.1:227367-229028 GCF_001594045.1 Atta colombica | reverse complement strand
ATATATATATATATATATATACCAGGTGTACAAGTATGAAATGACGATTTTTTTCCCCAAAAAAAACACGTTAAATTCGGAAGAATGATAAAAAAAGATTTATTAAAGTATGCTCCATTGCTAGTTACACATTTTTCCCATCTTTCCGGGCAATTTGTGGATACCACGCCAGTAAAAATCTTCCTCTTTTGCCGCGAACCATTCATTGAGCTATTTTTTCACGTCTTCGTACGAACCAAAGCGCTGCTCGGCAAGTGCGTGATCCATCGATGCAAACAAGTGGTAATCGAAAGGAGCCAAGTCTGGTAAGTAAGTCGCATAGGATAGAACTTCCCAGCTGAGAGCTTCCAACGTGTCCCGAACTGGTTTTGCCGTATGTGATGGAGCATTGTCATGAAGAAAAATGACCTTGTACCTCTTTTGGTATTCTGGTCGTTTTTTTAAGCAGCGAACGGTTCAAATCGATCAATTATTGTTGATAGCGTTTGGTATTAACCGTTTCGCCAGGCTTCAATAGCTCATAAGACCACACCTTTCTGGTCCCACCAAACACAGAGCATCGTCTTCCTGCCAAAGCGATTCGGTCTTGCGGTCGATGTGGATGCGCCTGGATCTACCCATGATTTTTGCGCTTGAGATTCTCAAAAAAAATTCACTTTTTATCCCCAGTAACGATACGATGCAAGATTGACTTTCTTCTGTATCATTCGAGCAAAATTTCATATGTGTTTTTGCGCCTCTCCATTTGTCTCTCTCGTTCAATTCATGTGGCACCCATCTGCCGACTTTCTGAATCTTTCCCATCTCTCGTAGGCGATTGGAAACAGCTTGTTGACTAACGCTCAATTGCTCTGTGAGTTTTTGTGTTTGTGAATCATCTTCATCCAGCAATGCTTGCAATTTCACATCTTCATACTTTTTGGGCGGTTTTCCGTGTTTCTTGTCTGCAACATCGAAATCTCCAATTTTGAAACGCTGAAACCATCGTTCACATGTTTTTTGCGATGGAGCATGTTCACCATAAGCTTCTCCAAGTAATCGGTATGATTCCGCAGTAGTTTTCTTCAAATGAAAACAAAAAATTAATGCTGTCCGCGAATGCTCCTTATTTGGTACAAATTTCGTCATATTAAACACAGCAACACAATACTATGCAAACACTTTTCAATCAAATCACTTTGCGCGTTTGATACTTGTTGATGGTACAATAAAATGGCGTATAATGTTAAATCTTTGTACTTCACATTGTATTGCGCTATTTGTTTCTCAATTCGTCATTTCATACTTGGTATATATTAGGTGTACAACTTTACTTCCGCCGTTTTCCTATAGATGGCTTTAGCGATAAGTGGTGGTCGAAATAAATAGATCATAGACGTCATACAATAAACTTGGGCATCTGTCAACATAACCCCATAGAAACATTAGTCGATTTGTGTCTGCATCATAAAGTTATTCTCGATTGAAAATGTCAGTTTACGAGCCAAATTCTCGTCATTTGCGGGAGGTTTTAATTTTTTGCTTCAATATGAAGAAATCTGCGGCTGAGGCTCATCGAATATTCTCAAATACTTATGGTGAGGCCGCTATTAGTGAAAGAATGTATCGTGAGTGGTTTCAACGCTTCAAGAACGGTGATTTTGATGTCCAAGGTCGTGCTC
>NW_017259227.1:225565-227267 GCF_001594045.1 Atta colombica | reverse complement strand
TTCTATACATATGAAAATAAATAGTGAATAGGCACTTCTAAAAAAACAAACCAATATTAAATATTATCCTTATATCCCAATTAACAATTCTTATTAACATTAATTTTTATTAACATTTCCCCAATAAAATTTAATGATAAAGGAAAAGAAAAATTTATAATACTAAATAAAAATCACCATATAACATATAGGTAAATTTCTTCCCATACCTTTATTTAGAAACAACAACCGCCTCCCCGATCACTCATAATATAAATTTACTATATAAAACATTCCTGAAGAATAACTCATGAGAAATTATCATTACATACCTTCCTCATATCCCTACTTTATAAAAAGTTTCAATCTACATAACATTAAATTTATATGAACTACTGACGAATAAGCTATTCTTTTTATATCAACCTGAACTAAACACAGAATTCCTACAATAATTCTCCCAATAATTCTTATACATATAATAACTTTAAAAATAATATATCCGTATTTAATCCCAACTTTATAATATATCTCTATTAATCGAATTTACCCATACCTTCCTATTTTTAATAATACACCGGCTAAAACTATTGACCCATATACCGGAGCCTCTACATGAGCCTTGGGCAATCAAACATAAATAAATAGGTATTTTAATAAATAAAGTTATATAAATTATCAAAAATCCTCAAAAAATAAAATTATACCTATCTATAATTCTCACTATTAATCTAAACTTCACAGTCATGTCTTATATATATATACAGGGTGTCTCATAAGATGGGTCCGAGTCACATTGGAGGTGGAGAATGGATCAAAGGGAACAAAAAATTCTTATACTATTTTGAGATACTCGCTATAATTTTCGAATTAGAAAAGGAAATGTCTAAGTCAATATGCGATTAAGCCGCGCCGCGCGAATTCATAGAACGGCCCCTCGAGCGGTGGCAGCGGCGGCGCGCAGAGGGAAGTAGCGCTTCGTTGCCTAGCACAGCCTGGCATGGCAGTTCTATGTGTTTCACCACATCGCGCCTACATTATCCAAAAATATTATTTTAGCTGAAATTTTCCTTATACATTTCTTATCATTATAAATCGCATTATTTAGCACGATTAAATACTTTTATTATAAAAAATTATTTATTATCCATTATAAAAAAGTTTTTTTTTATTATAGTTCTAAAGTACTTTTGAAGCCATTCTATTTTCATTCTTGAAAATTTTTTTCTATCTCTTATAGTTCCAGCGACATTCGCTTCGAAAGAGAAACATCGATTTTTCTAATAATATTCGGTACAAAAGAGAAAAATCAATTTTTTTCCAAGGAGTGTTTCACCCTTTAAAAGTGCGTATGGGCACATATAAAAAATATGTGTCGCTTATTTTTGTCTGGAGAATAACATACTGCTTATTAAAATCGGAGAAGAGCAGTTGGGTCCTTTTCCTTGTAAGTTACAGATTTTTTTATTGTAATAAACATGGGCATTAAATTTGATGGATAGTTTAATGAAAATAAACTAAATCACTTAATTTTCAATCAGTGTTTTTCAATACATTTAAGTTTTCAATTACTAAATTTAAACATCTCATTAACGTATATATAAATAAGCTTTTTAATGAAAGAAAATTTAAACATTATTCATCAGTGAACATTAAAGATTAATAAAATTTAAGAACGTTTCTAATGATAAGACATTTCCTTTTCTAATTCAAAAACTATAGC
>NW_017259227.1:209414-225465 GCF_001594045.1 Atta colombica | reverse complement strand
ATATATATATATATACACACACATATATATGCGGGGCATCCCAGAATGACTGCCAAATATTTCGTATGCTGGTAAAGCGGAACAGCCAGTCAAAAATGATATTGGAATCGACGTCGATTTGATCCTTTCGACATCAAATCAACATCCTCATTTTGCAATTTTCACAATAGTTAACAAGATATTAATTATTAAAAATCGCCGAATATTGGTTTTTAATAATTTTTTATTTACTATCGACTCAGTTTAGTTCACTCTACCAGCAAAATATTTTGGCGATCATTCTGAAACACCCTGCATATATACATATGTATATAATATGTATATAGTGTGTTTGATAACAACAAAATTCTCGCAATAGTAGCAGAAACTAAATTGAATCGAAAAGTCCTCTACCATTTTGCAATTTTCACAAAATTGTCTTATTTCGCTGCTTGCTTCGGCGGTAGGTCGAATTTGGCTAATTTTATAAATGAATATCTCATTAATCGTTGCAAAAATTGCAAAATAGTAGAAGACTTTTTACTCCACTCTACCAACACAATATGGAATATTTGGCGTCATTCTGGGACATCCATACATATACAGGGTATCTCAAAAATTTTTGCCAATCGCTTTTGTGTAGATAGAGTGGACTAAACTGAAAAGCTATTTTCGCAATAGTTAACAAGATATTAATTATAAAAAATTGCCAATTATTGGTTTTGAATAATTTTTTACTCAAATACTATCAACTTTACAGAAAAATAACTACAAGAGACAAGAATCATTTATTTTCTTCTCATAGAACTCTAAGAATTTTTTCAGAATTTTTTATCAACTTTTTAGTACTGCATTTTCTTATTTTTATCAATATGAAAACATATTTAAAAATTCTGAAAAAATTCTCAGAACTTTTTTTTGAGAAGAAAATAAATGATTTTTGTCTCTTGTAACTTTTCTGTAAGTTGATAGTATTTGAATAAAAAATTATTCAAGATCAATATTTGGCAATTTTTAGTAATATCTTATTAACTATTGCGAAAATTGCAAAAAATATGAATTAAAAATTGTCAATTAAATAACAACAGATCTATCCACATTTTTACATAGAAAATGCACTCTGAGCAGGTTTATCAGGCACTTTGGGTCCTATGCATGTCGGTAAAAGGTACGAATTTGGTCCGGGTCCTTCATCTAAAAATTTTATCACACCTCGTGACTTGATACTATAAGCTGGTACTCTACGAATGTGATTCATTGGTGGACACAATTCGGGAGAGTATGCTCCAGGTCCAGGAACATGATCTGGCACTACAAATATTAATATTATTAAGTATAGTTCCTTACGTCGCATAGGAACGCCATCCACACGATAACCAGTTGTGCGCGAGCTTGCTCACAGCGCGCGCGCGCGAGACGAGGCACGAGTACCGCAGCTCAATCCCCAGGGAGCTGGCGCGTCTAGCGAAAACTCGCGTTCAAGATCCGGCGGGAAATATAGGGTCCGAAGAGAAGGAGAGCAACTCACTTGCACTCTCAAACAAAGTTGTAATCAGTGGCTACCAAGCAGTGATGCGAATTCTAGGCCGCTTGCAATACGGTTACTAGCATGAAGGGAATATAAAAAGGTACATACATTATGATGAATCCATATCAGTGTATACTTGCGGATGCGTTGTATGTTCGTCTATACTTTCTTCATGCTAATAACAGTGCTGTAAGCGGTCCGGAATTCGCATTACCAAGCTGTACCGTATTCATAGTGAAAGGAATAACATAGTGTATGCAATTTGCAACCATCTTTTTCTGAATCTACGCCCTTTCTGTCTATGAATTTCGATAAGAGACAATTTTGCCAATTGTGAAATGCTAAACATAGGGCGATATTCATAGTTCGTTTTTATTTTAGACTGTTTTAAATAATGCCTTAAGATGCTAATACATATCCTCGGATTGACTTATGACATCTTAAAACTATATTTAAGACAGTTTTAAATGTAAGATTGACTATAAATACCGACTTGCTTCGTGTCGTGAAATTGGTACTAAACACACTTCCTATAGAAAGAGAAACATAAAGTGTGTTAAGCAAGGAAAGATTCAGTACCAATTTCGACGCGAAATAGACTGGTATTCATAGTCGATGCATTCGAGAGACTGTTTTAAGTACAATCTTTATGTCATAAGTTAATCCGAGGATTGTATTAGCATTTTAAAACATTATTATTAATATAGTTTTAGCGTTACAATTGGCAGTCTCTTACAATTAGTCTTTTATCGACATTCATAGACAAAGAGGACACAGATTCAGAGAAAGATGCTTGCAAATTGCACACACCATGTTATACCTTCTACCATGATCGTATTACGAGACGAGCGAAGATCTTACTGACACAGTATATAGTAACGCAATTCTCTGTCGGCATCTTTGAAGTTGGCCAAAATGCGTGAAATAAGTAAATTATCTAGTGTTGCCATAGTTACCATCTAAACTTCTTTCTCTTTTCACTTTGTCAAAATTCCTTGCAAAACTCGCTAGATTTATTCGCATCGCAATCCAATGAATTCTTTGAAGTGAGTGCTATTATAGGAACATATTGGAGCATATTGGAGCATGCGATGAGAATAAACCTAATATTGCAATGAAATAATTGAAACTTTATGAAAATTAATAAAAATAAATTGTAAATATATTGAAAAATAAAGAAAAAATATAGAAAAATTAGGAAAGATATTAAATTAACTTAAAAATGTATATTTGTATAAAAAAATATTATGTAATTATATATCTATGAAAATATGAGAAAACTGATATAAAAGAAATTTACATACATATATATAAATCATGTAAAAAATAAGTTTAAAATAAATAAAAGTTTATAATAAATAAAAAGAAATCTTTCTTGTTCGATTTTCTGTGTTACTTTTGTTCACTTTTTCACTTTATTACTTTTTCACAAAAATTAAATCAATCTCTCGAGATTTCTCACAACATTTCATCAAATGGAAAATACACATAATACTTCCTTCTAAATTTCTACTCTGAACCATATACTTGAAAGACAAATGTTTAAGTGAAACATTGAAACGCTTATTTAAATAGAGAGAGAGAGAAAGAGAGAGAGAGAAACAAAAAAGGAGGAAAAAAGATAGGGCAATTTACTTATTTCACGCATGCGCACTCCATTTTGGCCAACATAAAATCAGAAGAGTTGCGCTACTATATATAGTGCTACCGGCAAGATTGCCGCAGCGATCGCTGCAGCTGAATAGCAGAGGTGCCGCTCAGCAGCAGCCAGACAATAGCGGAGGCATAGCCCATCAGCAGCAGCTGACCAGCAGAAGTCGATCAGTGAAAATGCTGCTCAGCAGCAGCAGCAGCAGCTGACCAGCAGTGCTGCAGCGACACCGCGACCTACCAGGAGGCGCAGCGCGGACGCCAATCAACAGCGAAGCAATGGCTTCGCAAAGGAGTGGCAGCAATCGGCAGGCGTGGCCAATCAACGGAAGCAATAGATGCTAGTGACTTCATTGCTAGCGAGATGGAGACTCATCCCGCTCGACGTATCATCGCAGCGTCAGCGAATGATGCGGCCGCTGAGGATACTGCTCAGCACGTGGGATTGCCGGCTTCGGAGATACACGTCGCCGAATTACAGCGCCATTCCGACTATCCTCTCGCCACTGCCTGTGACGCTGCTTCGGCATGCAGACGTCGAACAAGACGAATGGGAGACGTCGCAGAAGCAGAGACCAGTGGAGCTCTCGCTGCATATGCCACTGGAGTCTTTCGCCGACCTGGCGAAAGAGTTGCCTTCCGACTACCATCTACTAAGCTAATCAGAAGAGGTTGATGGTAACAGCAACGAGCTCTCTAGACCTCGCTAAGTGGATGCCAGCTGCCAATCACATTGCGGTAGACAGCGCATTATAAACAGCCTTTCAAGGACCACACAAATGCCCATATTTATAGTCAGACCTTGTACTTAAGGCTTCCTTAAATTTATCTTTAGATGCTCAGCAGCCAATTAAATAATTCGTAGAGTATCTAAAGACAAATTTAAGGAAGCCTTAAATATAAGGCCTGACTATGAATACGAGTAAAAGTATCTCAAGCCCTTTTCAGACCTCAATCATTGTACATAAGTCTGTAAAGAGCATCATATCTACGTCTCGACATTCACATGGAACCAACCTGCGACTACTGCGAGCGAACTGCGCTACTGGCAACAGTGAGGTCGAAGGTGATGGCCGGTATGTAATCCACGAACACGCTAAGCGAATGCGATGCGTATTCCATACACGATGCATCGCCATAATATACACCGCCACAATTGGCGACATACCTTCATCGCCATATTATGTATTAATATTATTTTTCTAAGCTTCAAATTAGGAAAGCACTATTTTATACTCACTACTCCAAACTTTCCTTCCTCTGATTGTGTAAGCAGGTGGATTATCTGACCCAGATTTTGTTAAATTTCTGATATTGTAATGAGGACCAGGCCCTATTACAGATGTCTTTATATCAGTTCGAGCTCGTATGCTATATGCTGGATTTCTATATCGAGATGGATCATGACCATTGTAGCCAACTAACGTTGGTAATTTATAAACTGGACCAGGACCTGTAGTCACAAATCTATATTAATATATAATGTAAGATCAATAGTTTATACGATGTTTGTATTATTAAAAATAAATAATTATAATAAGATTAGAAAGAAGATTATTTATGTGAGTACATACATAAATAGTTATACTCTTATACTACTTATACTGTCCGATAAATTTAAATTTTTCTAGATATGAACGGGATAAAATACTTACAGACTTTTTGTCACTGAGAATGAATCCGTAAATAAAATTGTTTTATCATGTCACGTTTTTGAAGAATTGAATCTAAAAGTGCTAAAAATAGCATTTTTTAATACTTTGAAAGTATCTTAAAAATGTTATATAATAATTCAACAATTCATTTCAACAGAACAATTCATTTATGAATTCATTTCCAGTGACAAAAAATCTGTATAAGATTCACTTTGTTCTGTTCATGGTATAAAATCTGTCGGATAATATTATCAAATTTACCCTTTATAAGACAACTTAAAATTCCTGGTTTATTTTCTTTGCCCTCCATTTTTATTGTTTAATGTATGTGACAGACATAATAAAATCTATAAAAAGTTTAATGTATAAAATTTTTCTCATGATAGACAGCAAACATGGATAAAATTTGAAGGTCTGAATTTCAAGTTGATATGTTCGCATCAATTAAAGTCTGTTATTATAAAAATAAAGTCTGTTATTATGAAATAAATGATATTTTCAAATATTTTATAATTGACAGCTTTTTATTTAGAAAAAACTCTATTACATAAGTTATAAACATCACCGCCAAAATTATCATTTTCTTCATCAATATCGCTGTTATTATAAATATTATCATCTTGTATAATAACTAACGATCTTACTCTCATTAATAATACATCTTCTCTTCTTTTCAGATTTTTTATCTTTATTTCTGTCTTTACTATTAATTTTACCTATATCAGTATTCAAATCAGAATATTAGGTTTATTATTATTTTTCTTATTTTCTATTAAAAATAAAACAGAATAAAGGCTTCTTATTATATGAAAACATATATTTATACTAATTAATGTACATAATAATGGGAAAAGAACTTTGAGAAAGACTTTGACAACATCATCAGAGTTATAAGTTTTTATAAAAAATTATCTTAATAAAGAATTTCAAAAGTATCTAAACACTTATTCCATGAAAACACAAATTTTAGATCGTATTTAAATCATAGATGATACATTATATTTTACAATAGAAAAAAAATACAATTTCTTTATATTTCATGGAAATTTACAAATTATAAGAGACAAATTTTTTTTTATATAACAAATTTTATGACATTTCATGTCATCAAAGTTTTTATTAAATTAAAGAGTGAATAAAATATTAAATAAAGAAATATTTTTTAATAAAAGTCGTTTTAATAGTCTTTTAATAAAAAAAAATTATATAAATATTTAGAAGTAATTGTTAAATTATTAAGGCTCCTGAATAGTCGCCGCGATTGAACTGAATGCGTCAGAAACGAGAAATAACACAATTTTTGTTGCTACTTGTAAATAAAGATAATTTGGATAAAACAAATTGAAATCGCTTTAAAATACTTAAAATGAGACTATCTTTGTCTCTCTAATAATCAGTCACAAATTAAATTTATAATAAAAATTAACATGGCATTTCTATTCCTTCTAACATTCTTCACTATGGCCGCAGCGATTACTCAGGAGTTTTAAGGCTTCAAGCTTTAAGCTTGAATTCTAAACCTAAAATATATAAATAAGATAAATTAAATTGAGACAGCAAACTCTCGAGATAGCAAACATATTTCATAAATATAAATTGACAGGCAATTGAAAGCAAAAATAATAGACGTTCTTAGAGTTAACAAATATATTTCCTGGAGATCTATCTGTTTATAGTTATCTGTTTATAGTTAACAAATTTCTAGGAAATATATTTGTTAACTTTTTTGAGGCTTTCACGGATGTTTTCTATATAAAGATACGTTTCGCGGATTTTTTTCGTGTTCATTCTTGGAACACCAACATTTCGATACTATCAGGCTGTTCCTCGTCCTAATGAAGTGGACTGCAAGATTCACGAAACGTTAACATTCCAAGAATGGATCTGAACACGGAAAAAACTCGCGAAACGCATCTTTATATATTTGTTAACATAATGCTCTAGGAACTGAATCCATCTGTAAGTCTTTTAAGTCTTAAGCCATAAAATATGGATGAATGGATCTTCAATTATTCTCTTCGCATTCGATTATCAATTTCTTAAGGCTTAAAATATTTATTGTAGATACGGACTTACCAATTCGATAGGACTTTCAAACTACAATTTATGTCAGTAATATATCAATGCACATTACTATATCAATATCGCACGCATATATGTGTATACATTTTATAAGTAATTAATTTTTTATATTAGGTGTCTAAGCTAATCCTAAGAATACAATGATCGCATTCAGCACTCAACTGTTGTGAAGTGGATCCATGAGCGCTCATTGCTATTGGATAATCTAAAAGAATACACCAGTAGTAGCGAACATTCACGAATGTACTCTGCAACAATTGAGTTGCTGAATGCGACAAATATTGTTTGTTCATATAATCTCTAATCCATCATTATTTTATATATGTATAAAAAGTACAAAATTTGTATATAAAGCATATATTATTGCAAGTTGCTATCAGAAGTCGATAATAAAACTGTTTTTCCAACTTTTTTCATTTTTAATATAACCAGTTTGGAATACATTATCGCTTATACTTTAATTATGAGGAAGAGGGGAAGGATTTTTAAATTTGTAAAAGTAGATAAAAAAATATTTATTTGAAAAACAATCAGTAAAACAATTTTAGAATCAAAATTAAGAAAATTATGATTAAGAAATTGTGATATTATATATTATATTGAATTTTGTAAACTAATAATAATCATGTAATTTTTTTTCCGAAATATCTAATTTGCCCAATGGTTGTAATGTTATATACATAAATATCTTCTCTATTAAAAAAAACGAGAATATGAAATCAGAGTTTTTTCAGATTTATTTATACACTTACATATTAGTTAAGTTTATAATATCTGCGTTCTGATACCACGATAATTTTTGTATGTTTTATATAGGAATGGGTAATTCTTTTGCAACTAGTACTAAGATTTGGTCTGTACTCAGACACCAATTTGTTATATTTTTGGAAATTTTGCACCAATTTTCGCCATGATGAGGTTCTGCGGCTATACATCTCTTTTTTACATCTTCTTGCTGTTCTTCTGTACCATTCAGTAATTCAAATTTGTAAAAATACGCCCATGCATCGCCTAAATCTGAATCTATTTTCACCGTCCTATTAAACCAATCTCTACACTTTGAAATCTTGTGCTCGCACCAAAATAATCTGTAATGGAAATATCCATACAATGTTTGCATTATTTTAAAAAGAAAAAAAGAGAAAGGAAAAAAGGAAGGAGTAGAAGAGACAAAAAGAGGAAAGGAAGGGGAAACTCAATTATTTTGAATAAAAAATACTTAACTTTATATTCTACATAATGACTTGATATTTTAATATTCTAAAATTTAAAAGAACACTTACTTTGATACTGCCAAAAGAACGTAAGGATCATGTTCGCATTTTTTAGTGGCATCGATACTTTTCGTTTTCCGTTGAGGTCGAGGTTCCATAAAAATTGCTTCTGCCCAGAGCAGTCCAGATGTGGAACATTCTTGTAATGCCTTAGCCATTAATGTATTTGCCATATCGCGCGCACCACCTTTTTTTAATTCATTCCGTATAGCTTCCAGCCATAACTCCGCATTTTTAGGATTCTTAAGTCTTGCTTTTTCTAAAACTGAACGCGCTTTAGTCACTTGATTTTTCCTGTGCTCCAATCGTGCCAGCAGACACCACAAAGGTATCGAATTTGGACATTTCTTGATCTACAATGTATAAAAAAAGATACATAATTTTATTTGCATTCGCATTATATTAGAAAAAAATCGTTAGAAAAAAGCATTTTTACCGCTAGATTATATGTATCTATTGCTTTGTCTAAATATCCTTGTTGTTCTTCAATTTGACCTTTCATTAGCCACAGTTTGGGGAAGTCGTCAAAGGCTTCGAGAGCTTCCTTTAATAGATGTAATGCTGCGTCAAGATTATTAAGAGCCCATTCCAACTTGGCGCTTTTCATCATCACTCTAGGCGTTGGAGCGGATGCTCTGGCTTTTGCCAATAAACGTCGCGCTCTCTCATATTCTGAGTTTTCAGATTCGAGCTTCACAGCTGCCAACCAAATTTCTTCGGAATTTGGATTAGCTTGAAACGCGAGAGATAAAATACCTCTAGCTGCTGGTACATCGCCCTGAAAGCAATGGAATTGCAGATAAAAAGATATGATAAATAAGAGAAATAAATGTTACAAACGTCATAAATGTTATAAATTATAGTGAATCTACTTACAGCTAACCATTTTGATTTTGCACCCATCAACCAAAGCACTTCGCTCTTGGGACAATGAGCGACTGCTCTTTGTAATAAAGTTTCCAAAGATTCCCGTGTGCCATATGTCTTTTCAAAGTAAGCTGCACGTAGCCAAATTGATTTCTTACTAGGAAATGTTGTTAATGCATAAGCATAGACAGCTCTGGCACATTCCAATGCTCCTTGTTGAGCGCACTGTAAGCAATATTTTTAAATATATATATATTCATTTCATATATATCATTTGTTTATATAGGAAATTACAAAATTATATAGAAAATTATTAGTCTCACAGCTTCAGCATCTTCCATCCAAGTATGTTTTCTATCCTCTTCTTCTACTCCAAAACCAATAATAGCTTTAACAATAACTTGACAACAGTGCACTGCCCCTGCTTTTTCAGCTTCCATAGCTTCTTTAAACCAATGTTCTCTATTGATCTCTACTCCATTCGCACTTAACGAGGATATAGCGCGTTCGATAATCTTCTCCACCATATGTTTATTGCCATTTGCTTCTTCCAATTTTGCAGCAGTAGTCCAAATTTGTCTATCGGTTGGGATATTCTCTCTAGCTTTGTTTAAGACTTTTCTTGCATTATCGTAAGTTTCCAATCTAGCAAGAGCAAGCCACAAATCTACACTAGTCGGACAACATTCGACCGCACGACTGAGCAAGATTCGTGCATCCTCGGGCTCTTCTAACTCAACAGCCGCTTTCCACAGTCGGACCGAATTCGGGATATGTTCTAGTGCCTTTCGATATACTCTTCGCTTAGCTTTTACTTCCGTTTCTAAATCCGCGGCCTTTATCCAAATTCTCACGGATGTCGGAATATGACGCACCGATTGTGCTATTACTGCTTTTGCTGTGTCTGGTGGCTGCAGTCTTGCAGCTTCTAACCACAGATCTTCAGAAGTAGGATTAACTTCGCATCCTTTCATTATTAAGTTTCTTGCTGCTTGAACCTTTCCAGTCACCTCTTCTAGACGCGCAGATGCAATCCATGCAGGAGGATGATTAGGATTAGTTTCTCTGACGGATTTTAACAATAATCTGGCTTTCTTTATGTCGCTATAAAAAAATAAAAAAATTGTATTAAAGATTAAAATCTTATCCAGTTATAAAATTTTGAAATGATTAAATATTATTTTAAAATCAAATGTTTATATAAACCAATAATTATTTACTTTATGTCTCCACCATAAGTAGGTATCATACTCTGCAAATCCGTAAGATATCCTTTTGGATCAACTACAGTTTGGCCTTCTACAGAATCAGAAACCTGATTTAGCTTGACATTCATTAATGTGTTTCTGGCCTGTCCAATCTTTCTGAGATCAAGATCCCCTGTAGGAGTTAACATACCAGGTGTCGCCACACCTGGCATCATGGAAGCGAGACCACTAGATGGATCAATGCTGGTAGATGTCTCTCCTCCTAAATTTCTCGCTAGTACAGAATCTGGCAATGGAGTGAATTTTTCTGCTCTTGGATTACGCTGCTTTCGATTTCTAGCATCTCCTACCTCAGGAACATTTTTCCATTCATCTTCAGTTACATTAACCAATTCTCTTTTTAAGTCTGAAAATTGCTGTTGAATCTTGGGACGTTCTTGGCGATAGCGTTCCAATTCTTCTCTGAGACGCTTTTCCCTATATTCTTTACGTTTTTCGTCCATTCGTTTGTCAATAGCCTCATAAATAGCATCTGCTTCTTCATCATCTTTATCATAAGGATCCTGGTACAATATGAGAATATTAATATCTCATATTACTTAGAACATTATTACTTAACAGATCTATTCTATTTACTTTACTAAAAAGAGAGCCTCCATATCCTGAAAATTCATCATAATTTGAATCGTTCAAGTCTTCTTCGTCTTCCTCTTCTTCTTCTTTCTTTTTTGTACGTTTCGTGGGTGGAGCATGTCTGTCATCTCTATTATGTTCACAATAAATTTAAAATTAGAAGCATTCTAAAATTTGACTCTGTCAAGTACAAGTATCTTTTATTCTTGTCCAACATTTGGTGAACAGGGATAAAAGTGATACTGGAGTTAACGAAATCTAGTTTTGGAATATATCTCTGTAAATAGTACACACAGGTGGGAAAGGAGGCTGTAAGAAGAGGACAAAGTCCTCCCAGAAGTACAGCAGCAACAATGTACACTATAACTTTATTTGTGATACATCCTACTTTACTTATGGATCTGTCTAATCTTCTTAATATCTATTGTTTAGTACATTATAGACTCATTTATTTAATAAGACCAATAGATATTTTAAATATACATTTTACATTGCTTAGGGTTCTGTCTAATCCTTTTAGAATCTATTATTTTAATGAGGCAAAAATTAAATAAATATATTCAATATACACTTTACCTTGCATAGGAGTTTTTATAGAACTATTATTTTTAATATATTTTAGTTTCACTCTCATTTGGGTTATGTTCATATATCATTGTTAATCGATTGTATCAGTACTAAAAATCTGGAGGTAGTTTCCATTATGTATATTATACTGTACCAACAACTAGTAGTAATATACGAACACGATCTTAATACGAACACGATCTTAATACGACAAAGATTTAATATACAAAGTGCATGCACATGTGATCAAAGCATGCATACGTGATACCAGCATATGCATAGTTGTTTCTTACATTATGTCAACATGACAAATTTCATAACCTCAACAGGAATGAACAGATTAGATTAATATCTTGCTTCGCGGAACAGAGTGACACTTTTTTTTCTACCAGATTCTTTCGTTTCATGCAAAAAATGCGTCGAATGAGCCTAATTTCATTAAAATCGAAAATGAGGTAGCTATTCCAAATACTTATCTTTTTGCAATTGTATAATGTAATTTTTTACTTACGAAACGTCATTGGCATCTCGAGCGGGACCAATATCAGACCGTGTTGTAAATCCCGTTGCTCTGAATAGCAAAAAGAAATTACATAAGTTTGTTATTTAATTATAGTATATCGATACATGGAGATAAATACATACAAATACTATATACTGGGTTAAAACTTACCCTCTACCAACACCAGCAACATATCCCAAAGGTGCCGGCACACCCAAAAAATGCTTTTTATTCCGCGTATTTAATGAAACTGAAGAAGCTGCCATCTTGGTGATTCTTAGACTGTGTCTAAGAATTGGGTGATTTCCAATTGCTTAACACATCTTAAAGTCCGATGTCACGTTGCTAGAAATCGGTCCGAGATCTCAGACAGAGAAAAAATTAACAAATCACATTTGAATAATTTGATCACATGACTATTGCGATTGGTAAATTCTTTCTTCATCTGAGGTTTTGGATCGATTTCTAGCATCATGGACACAAGGCTTTACCAACACAGGAATACAAAATATAAGGCCGGAACTAGACTACGCATTGAAGAATGAGATTCAAGATTGAAAGATTGATGTTTGACCAACATCAGAACAAAAGGAGCCAAAATTTCTTTGTCCTCATTGGTGAAATTTCAATTTTTAATCTTCAATGCAGTCTGATTCCGGATCTAATGCATAGTCTATAATGTAAGGGATTCCACACAATAAAAGGAACATACAGGGAACAGAGAACAGAAAATAAGAACCTACCTGAAAATTTCAACCTACCAAAATCATATATTGTGGAATATGCAGTTTCTAATAAGTTTTTATTCTCTATTCTCTATTCCCTGTTCCTTTCATTGTGCGGAGCCCCTAATAGTACTTGATTAAGGAGACGTAAAAATCAACTAATCATAGTTGATTATTTTTCTCATATTCAACTATGATTGGTCAATTACTACGTTTACTCCTTAATCCACTATTACTACTGTCTATTGTAGACCAAATATAAAGACCATTTTACAATGAGCAGTAGTAATCAACCAATCATAGTTGAATGTAAGAAGGATAATTAACTACAATTAGTCGATTTTTATGCCTACCCTCTTTAATTCACTATTGCTACTGCACATTGTAGAATGGGCTTAAGGACTGTTCTAACAGAGATGTAAGTGGTAAGCCGTCCGTAAGAAATTAACTAATCATAGTCAATTATTTTTTTCACACTTAACTGTGAATGGACAATTTCTTACGACTTGCGACTCTATTGTAGAACGGACATAATGCGTAAGAATAAAAAATTAGCCAATCACAGTCGAATGTGAGAAGAATAATTGACTGTGATCAATTTCTTATTCTTACTTCTTCCTCCGTGTATTGTGGACGATGCCAGAATCAGGGATTCGAATGTGTACTTTGAAAGGAGGTGAAAATTACAAAAGTGAGCAATAATTACTAGGTATTGACCAATTAAATTATCAATATTCTAGTGAATTTGTAATTTTTTCACCTCATTTCAAGATACACAATCCTCCTACACAAACCCCTAGACTAAGCATTGAAAATTGAGATTAAGAATTGAAATTTGATCAATGAGGAATTGGCGTAATGCGGAACGCTTGTGATTGGTCGTGGCTTTATTTCGCCGATTCTATTCCGTTAAAATGTGTTTTCTTAAGTCCCATGGAACGGAATTTCCGGAATGCGCAATTAGCGTTGACCAAGAGATCTTCCCATAGATCAGTTTCATTAGATCCACCGGAATAGCGTTTGTCATTGGCTTGCATTGATTGCGCATCTACAAGTCTCGCTCCATGGGATATAGGAAACTAAATTTTTGTGGATCAGAAATCACACATATAAATAGGGACATTGCCCTGACTTTATTTTGTGTACCCACTTTGATTTTGATTTATATTTTCGCCTTTCTGTACATTATATATATGACATTCATGTTCTGACCATATTGACCTCCGTATTTATCTAGAAACTTATAGCGTTTTCTGTTGCACTAGCCTACCAGTGCAACGTTCAGACAGTGTAGTGTGTTTCCTTTAATGGTGGTAGGCGAATTTATTCAGTGTAAAGCTTTAAACACAATAGACACAAGGAACAGGGAACGAGCTGTCCAATCCAATCAGAGCTCTGGGATATAATATCGAACTGACATATAGAGTTCTGATTGAATGACTTGTTATTCCCTGTTGTCTGTGCCTATTGTGTTTAACTTTCCGTGGCTATAGTGTAGTACAAATTTTATGCACGAAGTGGGATTTTACTACACGATCTCAAAGAGATGGTGTAGAATCAGTGTGACATTAAAAATTTGAAAATGAAAGTTAACCGGCAGCAGAATTAAATCGGAATACACCATACATCGGAATACACGATACATTGCAATACACGATACATCGCAATACACGATTTCTAATGAGTTGGTATCGTTATTCCTTATTCTTTCTATTGTGGCTATACCATTAAATACGATAGCATGAAATAGTATACACCACTTGTGTGTGTACACTTTTTTGTAGTGCAGCACCGAGGTTACACTCAGTGTAGAAAAGAGAGAAAACGTTATTAATTAATTATCTTTAGTGTTATGTTAAAATTCCGTTATCCTCTATTCTTGTTATTACCAAATGTCAAACAAGAATGACATAACACCCAAGTAGGAATCTGAACATGCCTCAACATGTTGATTAACTATGCGCTTGCAGGAGACAGTTTTCTCCATTTAAACCAGCTTAATGAAGTTATAAGTATACATATATACACGTATACATACAGGCATTGGTGAAATCTGCAAAAGAAATAAATTTACGTAACAGAAATAGCGGAATTGACGGAATGAAGCCATGATTAATCACGAGCGTTCCGCCAATTCCGCATTGCGCCAATTCCGTACCATGGGACCGCACTCTGAGGACAAAGGAACTCTTATTGGTCATATTTCAATTAGAGAGAAACATAGGCATAAAGAAATTATCTAATAATATTTTACATGCATCTTTATAAGAGAAATGCGATTGGATAATTTTCTTTATGCATACATTTATGCGGCTAGTTTGTGTGAATATACTCTTATGCAAGAGTCTGTGCTTTCTCTTTTACATTGTCTACGATTCAATTGGAACAGAATTGTATATTGTGCACGGATGAGATAGAATTAAATTGAATGTAGTAATACAGTGCTTTTTCTGTGTGTATTAAACAAAAAAAAAATAAGTGTTGGCTACTCAACAACCTCATTTATAACCGTCGCAATTAGTAACATGTAAATTCAGAAATAGTTCTCGAAGAGAAATCTCGAAAAGACGTTTCGACATTGTTACGATGGAAAAGTTGTCGATTCGAAACTTGCATTGAAATTTCAACATTTTCGAGTGATAAAAAATTACATATGTAGAGAATTGATACATTTTTAACATTTTTGGTATAAATTTATACCAAAAATACGTAATCTTATATTTTGAATATTTATTTACATAGGACATTTTTTTCGATTTCATTTCGACAATTACAATATCGCTCTAAAAAAGTTTTCTCAAAATTTTTTAGAATTTATAGATAATTTTATAACTTTTTTAGAAAATTGTAAAATTTTTTTATACAAATCGGAATTTTTTACAATTGTCGATAAAGTCTATATCTTTTCTTCTAGTAATTCTTTGTATCTTATTTTATTGTTCTACTCCTGCTGAATAACATTACTTTTATTTATTAACATTACTTTGTAGTTTATTTAATATAATCTTACGTCATTTTTGTATTGAGGAATTTCAGGGAATAATGTCTCTTACCATAAATGCTGACAACTTATTAGCTGTCTCTTACTATAAATAAAATTGACCACAAAATCAAGAAAAAATATCATCGACTTTATCAAAGTCTAGACTAATTTTAGCTTGAATCGATATCGAAATCTTGATTTTTAAATTAATGTGATGTGATAATGAAATTTAAATGTTGATCTATCATACAAGTTTCCAATATTATTTGGAAGTATAAAAATACTACTAGTATCACTGCTACTGCAATAGTATTACTACTGATACGCAATAGTGTCAATGCTAAGCCAGTAATGTTATTACTGTAGTAGTATATGACGACATATGTAACATAGAACTA
>NW_017259227.1:208119-209314 GCF_001594045.1 Atta colombica | reverse complement strand
GTTCGGTCCATTCAAAGATGCATTTATTTCAAAACAAAATGAATGAACAGATCAATTAAAATATTGTCTATCGCTGCCTACTACTTTTTCCCATCTCTCAGGCAATTTTCGAATTCCATCTCGAAAAAATAACTCGTCTTTGGAAGCGATCCAATTTTGGAGCCAATTTTCAATTTCTGCGAAAGAAGTGAACCGGTGATTTGCTGCATCCTTCGGAACAACCAATAATCAGAAGGAGCAATGTCCGGAGAATACGGCGGGTGCGGTAAAACATCCCATTTGAGCGTTTCCAAATATTTTTTTACGACTTTAGCGACATGAAGCTGAGTGTTGTTGTGAAGAAGAATAACTTATCATGTCTTTGCTCGTATTCCGGCCGTTTTTCTCGCAATGCACGACTCAAACGAATCAATTGTAGCCGATACCGATCGCCCGTATCGCCAGGTTTCAGCAGCTCATAGTAAATAAGATTCTTTTGGTTTCACCAGATACAGAGCATGATCTTCGAACCATGAATGTTCGGCTGTGATGTTGATGTTTAGGTCGATGGCAATGATTGATCGGGCTTAGCGTAGTATTTTTTCTTCTTGGGTTATCGTTATCCACTTCTCATTTCCAGTCACAATCCGATGCAAAAAACTTTTTCTCTGTTGTCTTTAAATCAACTGTTCGCAAGTGAAAAATCGCCTTTCAACGTCTCTCGATTTCAGTTCATAAGGTACCCAATTTCCTTGTTTTTGAATCATTCCCATGGCTCTCAATCGTACAGAAACAGCTTGTTAAATTATCCCCAATGATTCTGCAAGCTCCTCGTGCATTTGACTCTGATCTTCTTCGAGTAATGCCTTAATTCTTTGTCTTCGAATTTTTTTGGCTGTCCAGAGCGAGGCTTGTCTTCAACACTGAAATCTCCATCCTTGAAACGTCGAAATCATTCCCTACATGATTTATCAGTTGGAGCAGTATCACCATAAACTTCGACAAGCATTCGATGGACTTCAGTCGCACTTTTCTTTCAATTAAAGCAGAAAATCAAAACCTCCTGCAAATGCTGCTTGGTTAACACAAAATTCGACATTTCAAACACAGTAAAAATCAAGATTTTTGTATGAAACAAAGCGATATAAACTGAATATTATTAACAGATGTTTAACCTCTCTGAAATCGCCAAAATCAGCTGTAGAACCATTCACAA
>NW_017259227.1:202926-208019 GCF_001594045.1 Atta colombica | reverse complement strand
TAGTCCTAAGCTCTAAACTTTACAGTCGAGATCTGATTAACTTACTTAAAGTTTACACCGAAAAAGGTTTCTTATTAAAAAAAAAAATCGTCACAATTTAGAGTTCAGAACAAAAGACTAAAGATTTAATAATACATCTTTTTTTTGTAAATTTTCCCTCGGATGAGGGAAATTAGGCGCCTTTTGGGCAATATGCGCAAAGACAAGATTATACTAAATTCATTACACTGTTAATCAAACGACTCGTAAACAGAGTCCCTTTTTTTTCTATTACACAGTAATTCTAAACTCCTCATACAATTCCCAACAGTCTTAAATCTTTCAAGCTTTTTCATAACGGCCTTAAAAGCCTTCCAATTCCAATATGACAAAACTAAATTTTTATCAGCAAACAGCGCAGAAATATGCGGGACGCCTGAGATCGATCCCAGAACGGAAAATCACGAGTCGAGCGTGCTACGCACGCAGCTATTCGACACTTCTGATAGTTACTTATCGACTTTATAAGTTAGTACATATTTTTCATAATTTTTAATAATAACATCGTTATATTGTCGTTATATATATATATATATATATATCATTACAGCAATTAGTATTATTTCAGCTAATAAAAAGAGCTTTCACCATCTCTAATAAAGAACATCTGACAAAGAACAGAACTCATTAAAAATAGCTTTACAGAAAAATGGACATGACAAAAAAGACATAATCAAAATAAATAAACATGCAAAGAAGACAACGGTCTCTGACACACAATCAGACGAGAGGATCTTATCCATTCTCCAATATGTCAAAAGAACAGATCGGATTGGCAGGATATTAAATAAACACAATCCGAACTATCTTTATCTAAACCACCCAAAAAGATAGGACAAATCTTAAGAAATCCTAAAGATCAAAGTCCTCCACTTAGCTCCGCATGAGTGTACAAAATACCTTGTTCCTGTGGGCAAGTACATTGGAAAATGATTAACCTACGAATAAAAGAACATCAATATGATGTCAAGTTAAAACACGTCACGCAATCAGCACTATCAGAATACAACATCGAAACAGGACATCAAATTCTGTTTGACAAAACCACAATAGCCAACATTACATCATACTTTCTAAGAAAATATAGGGAAGCCATAGAGATACAAAAACACCCTAACAATCTAAGTAGAGATAATGGCTACAACATAAATAAAATGTGGAAAACTATTCTCCCGGTTAATGAGGACCGATTTTTCCCTCTTCCGCCCACCTCCCATCCACAGTTCTCTTCTTTCCCTCCATTACTCCAACAAGTAGCGTAAATATATAAAAGGAGAAGGATGCGGAAGAATAGCTCAATATCAGGCTCCTCGTTCTGATGAAGTGAACTGTAAGATTCACGAAATGTTGGCATTCCAAGAATGGATCTAGACACAGAAGAAACCTGCGAAACGCGTAATCTTTATATAGAAAAGATCCGTAGAAGTCTCAAGAATATTAATAAAAATAATATTTTACAGTATTATTAAAAACAAGTTATTATGATAAGTGTCATCATTTGTACATTACTACTATATTTAACATTAATTATACTTTTTTTATGTGTTCCGCCTCTTTGAACAGATATGTTACAACTATATATCCATTAGCATTATAGGGGTTCTTCGAAGGAGTAGTTTCCGTATGATCACAGAAATGATGGTAAATATGATAAGTGGAGATTCGGATGAGTGACCGCGCATCATAAAATGGGTACATCTTAAAATTAGTTTCTCGAATTCATAAAATAAATTTTTTTTTTTTATTACAATTTTGTCGTCTATTCTCTGAAACATGATGTTAATCAATAATAATTATTTTTACAATAAAATTTCAATGAAACTTTAATGAATTTTCTCCACTATTACATTATTAATGACACTACTTGTCGAATTTACTTATTGCATTAGTGACTAGTAGTATATTTTTATGCTGAAATTAATTCAAGATTTTATTTTCAACTCGAAAATTAATCGAAATTGAAGCCAAAAATCCATCGAAATCAATAGAAATTTCAAAAACTTTCGATTTTTATTTTCGACATCGAAACGTCTTTTCGAAAAATTATTTTTGATTGGGAAGAGCATTCTACAATGCGTTGCAAACATTCATTGCCATGCCCATTGAAACGTTTGTCGCGACAATTAATTAGAAACGATATTATTTATGCTTCTGAGTGATTGTCGATAAAGTTCTTTTAGTAAGAGTTAAGCCATTGATTGATGATTTTTTTATTGGTCCTCCATATTCAGGAAACAAAAGCGATAGTAAGACAAAGAAAAAGCAATAGTAAGACAGAGAAAATAACTTGCTTTCTTACTCTATCTCATACTGATGTTCCATATTAATGGCAAACGCGCACACGTGCGAGACAGATGTCGTAACTCTAGAGGAACTTTTGTCGCGATAAACGTTTCAACAACAGTTGTTTGCAGCACATTGTAGAATGTCCTTTTGAATGTGGCATAACTTGCGTAAGCGTAACTTGCGCTGACTAATTATATCATTTCATTTGAATATCATTTCTGCCTAGTTATTTTATACTTTTTACGTTATTTTGTTGTTACGCCGAAAAATAGTAGAACCACTATGCGTCGAATTCAATTTCTGGCATTTTAATTTATTCTGTCTGGAAAAATGCTCGTGAGTTTCGATTTTGCGATAGTATAATTGTAGAAATTGTGCGAAGCGTTTTGCATCGCGTGGAAAATCGAAATCAGTCAAAACCCATGTGCAATAGTACAATTATAGACGTCACTTTGTCTCTGTGACAATTTTCTAACCTCAATAGTCAACTTTAATGCTTAATATCTCGGATCACAGGGCACAGCGATGCTTTTTTTTGCCAGATTCTTTCGTTTCATACAAAAACGCGTCAAATAAACCTAAAGCGGAGAATATAGACTCTTGCATAAAATGTAATGCATAAGAAAATGTATCAAAATTTTTCTTTTCTTTCCTTTCCTTGAAATAAAAAACTCTGGTTGGATTTCTTATGCCTTATGTGTTATGCATTATGCAAGAGTGCTCTCCGCTTAAAAGTAGTTTCACAAAATTTTCTGATTTTTTTAATGATTCATTCGATCATCCGCTCATATGTATGTATGTACATACGCGATGAAAAGTGCCGATTTCCCATGTATTTTTCGAGATGCGTAGGTTACGAAAACCAATCATAAATTCGTTTAGCATTTCTATTAGAGTGTACAACAGAAATTCTAATCAGCAATTGGTCGCATTTCTCTAATCTTCCGCGTCCAATGTACCAGCTTTTAGAATACTAGCTTTCAGAATGAAGTATTCCAGTAAATAAAGATTGTGTTTTGATAGCTATGTCAAAGATTCTTATGGTTTCTGCACACTGGACGCGGAAACGCTTGCTGCGCGGCAAAATGAGACGCGATCAATGAACACATTAGGAGCTGTAAGTTTATTGATTACTACATTACATTTTGCCGTGCGGCAAGCATTTCCGCGTCCAGTGTGCAGAAACTATTATGAATAATAGCTGCGGCAAATTCTTGCATAAGGCTGTACGCTATTTTCAGCGTCAAAATAGGTCGCGTGATCAAAATTAACGAATATCCAGCATCCTAATGCATAGTGCATAAGGAAATCAACCAATCGAAATTTTTCTTTTCTATAGAATGGGAGGAAGGAAAAGATTCTGATTAGTTGATTCGCTTATACACTATGCGTTATGTAAAAGTATGTGCTGTGCGGCCTTAAGTCCGGATTTACGATAGATTGTATTAATCCTTAAGCCGTAAAAAATTGACCAATTACAGTCGAATGCGAAGAGAGTAAAGACCATGGCACACAAAAAACTTAAGACGTAAGCAAAAAAATCAAATGTTAGATTGGTTACTTCTTATGTTATGACCTTATGGATTCTTCTGTGATTAATCTTTTAGATTAATTCTACAATGTGCTCTTTATTTCTTGTTTCTTGCTATTTGTCTCTGTTTATCTCTTGCCTTTTTAGTCAATAAGACAAGACATAAACAGCAAGAAACAGAAAACAAAAAGCATTGTAGAATTAACCTTAAGATCATGGCACACACTTTTCGTAACAATAATCATAAGACTTATAGTAAAAATGAGCCAATCACTCAATCAGAATTCTTTTTTCAAGAACTCTTAATTCTAATTGGCTGATTCTTATGATACGTCTTATGATTACTGTTACGGAAGGTATGTGCAGAGAAAACCTGAGAAAGAACATGCCGGCCCAAAACCTGTAACCGCAAAATATTTATGGCGTTGCAAGCGTTAGTTGCGGCGCTCGAGTCAGTTTTTTCCAGTTTTTCTTTTTCTCTATCTCTGATATCATGGCGTTCTGTGTGGATCTTTTGTAAGCCTCAGCGATCGATTTTAAGTGCTCGATAAGATTAATCATCATTTCATGTTCATTGAGATCGGCATCGATTACTGCTCATGTCGTTAGATAATTACTCGCGCCGTCAAATGAATGCTGTTGTAGATTTTTTTAGTTTCTCATATTCTAATCTATCTAATAATGCGATATTCAAGCTGTCGTAACGCAATTACGTCTGTACTCTTTCGATTTGTATGTTCCAAGTTTATTTGAGTTTGTATTAAATCGCTTTATGGCTTGTGAGAAACAATGAGTAACATTTCTTTGTGAATTTAGTGATTTCTCGCATTCTTCCTTCGTCATTAGTTAGTCGTCGGCGCCCAGATACGCGTCACATTATAGCTGCGTCGGTAATGTAAATCTGAGGCATCGGAGTGCTCTTATATTGTGTGTATTCCGATACAGTGCGATAGTAATCATCTTTGTTTAACTTTAACAAACAACAATGATCCATTGTGTCACACCAGGTTTGTTCGCGTCGCACGCTCCAATACGTTCGCGTCACCGGAACCAATATGGCAACTAGATGTTCGCGTCGCATTAAAGCATACTCCATGGATCAATTAAAAGCATTGCTCTATTTGCCTCACCTCAGAAAGTGATATGATTGGGGCATGTTACACACGCATGCGTAATGGTTGAAAACGTTCTATATTGAAAAAAGTATTTCAGATTTGTTTTGCA
The DNA here is from genome assembly GCF_001594045.1 of Atta colombica. Classification (NCBI taxonomy): domain Eukaryota; kingdom Metazoa; phylum Arthropoda; class Insecta; order Hymenoptera; family Formicidae; genus Atta; species Atta colombica. Next base: position 202,939 of record NW_017259227.1, on the reverse strand, counting down.
TAACATATTTAAT
>NW_017259227.1:191410-202826 GCF_001594045.1 Atta colombica | reverse complement strand
TATAATATAATATAAAAATATATCTTTTATATAGAAAAATAAGCTCATGTAAATGCAATGTAATAAATTAAAATGTCAATCAAGGCTTTTTAAAAAAACGAGCAAAACGAGCAAAATGTAGTTAACTAATAAAATTCGTCTTTTATTACATTCGTATAACACTATAAATTTCAAACATTTCAATTTACAAAGTCTTCATCAGTGATAATAGAAAAAACGTAACCCCACGTATTAAGTATAACCCCATCCAATGTCAACGAATTAACATATGATATATAGTAAAAATTATCGCTCTAGGCTAATCTTATTTAATTATTCTTGCGTTAAGATATTATGGATTGATTATTCTATATAAATTAACGTAAGTGAAAAATAAATTCTCATTAATATTGAGTTAAATATAATAATTTTTAAATCAAAAATTGATATTTAATTGTACAAGATATAGTAGAATAGTTGTTGAAAAAATCCTTGTTCGGAATGAACGGAATGATACGTTTTATATGAATTAAATGTAATAAAACATGAATTTTATTAATTAACTACATTTGCTCGTTTTTTAAAAAAGCCATGACATTTTAATTTATAACTTTTATATTTATTAAAAACGCATTTATTTTGTATAATTGTATATTGTTAAAAACATTTTTCAAATAATCGAGGTAACACAAAATACTCGAAACGAAATGAGACACATTCTGTTCAAGCGGTCTCACGGATTAGGTTAGGTGCACATGCTCACTTGTCCTAAATCCGTTCGTGTTACTGAACATTGGAGCACCTGAATGCAACTGCTCCAACCGCCATCTTACCTGTGATCCAAGTGCTCTTTAGGTTAATTTGGAGCATGCGACGCGAATAAATTTATTAATTTCATTAATGTTAATGTTGATGGTCTCCCTATTTCAAAAAGTTCTAAAAGTCAGTTATCCTAGTTCAAATTGTTTTACCAGATTCTGTATCTTTTCTCGTTCGTGCGTATTAAGTTTTCTTAAAAGTTGATGTTTTTCATTGGAGTCGTAAAGGTAATAATTATTGATAAAGAATCATTCTTAAATGGTATGTTTATGTCGAATTATTCCAGCACGAAATATCGTTTTTGTTTAATATTAATTAAATGGACTCTCTCTCTCTCTTTCTCTCTCTCTCTCAATTATTTTAATGCAAAGTTATCCATTCTAACATTTAATGCTCCGCTATTGCTATTCGAAATTATGACATTACAAGCGAGAAAATAAAGAATGAATATAAGTTATATTTAAATACTATTCAATAACAGATCCTTTTTTATTTCTGTACTATATACATTGCACTAAAACTTTCTTTAATTTTTGCTTTCGCCAAACATACCCATCTCACTAGGTTCCAAAAGTGTACACTGGTTCAACTACAGAAAACAGATCTAATATTTTGTAATCGATAGAATAGATAAAAACCGAAAATTTTTCTTGTTACGAAGAGAAATTAAATCATATTTATTTCTATATTTAATTAATTTTATTTTGGCTGCGAACATATAATTCATTTCGTTTTGGATTATTATTATCATTGATCACATTTTCAGATACATTATAGTCATTTAATAAACAAAAAGGAAACATTTGATATCAGATCTACTAGATTGTAAAGCATTATTTTACTGAAACATACTTTCATATTAAACTATATTTTATAATAATGTGTTTATGTTTGTAGTGCAATATCGAATATATTATTGCACACATTCTTAAAAATTGTTTAATAGCTTCGATATTACACAAGTAATATGTAATGTAAAAATATTCATTAGAGAACATTTTTAAAGCTTTCAAAATTGCTTAAATATCAAATCATCGAAACTCGGTGAAAAATCAACGCAGACAAAAATAAAAAAAATTTTAAAGTTTGAAACTTGTACTGTAACATGCTTTTAGCTGTTTTTCAAAAAATTTTTATGTTTATGATTCCGTATCTAAAGATTATATTGTTATATATGATACTTAAAATTATGTACATTCAACAGTTTGCAGCTTGGAAAAAAGTATGTTTTAAAAAAATTTGATACTTTTACATAAAAGTATAGAACTTTACCTATACAAACTATTTCTTTTTAATTTTCTTACGATTTTTCTTGATCGATCAAATGTAAATACATTAATAAATACATGCACGCACGCATTCCTCACACCCAAAAAAATCTGACCACTAAGTTTTTTCACAAATTTTTAATATTTTCAAAGCAAATATTAGCAATAACTCAGTGAAAAATCATCATAGCGAAATGTTTAAAAAGCCTTTTAAAAATTGAAATCTCTATTTTCTAGACGGTACTTTAAAAAACAGTACTGATATTATATGAAGTTATACAAACATAAATGAAAATGCATAAATTCTTAAAATTTTTTTATAAAATTTGTGAAGTTCCACGGCGCCAATTAAAAATTGCGCACAAATGTGGTTCACAGCTTTCGAAAGAGTGAATTTTTACCTTTAATTTGCTTTTTTATAGATCTCTGTACAATTTTTTTCAACATTGAAGCAAAAACGATCCTTTTCGTTCAATGTTGAATAACTCGATGAAAAAAAATCGTATAGAGGTTTATAAAAAAGCAAATTGAAGGTAAAGATTCACACTTTCGATTGCTGTAAACCGCATTTTTATGATCTTTACTTCACATAGACATTTGTAAAATTTGTACAAAATTTTTACATTTGACGGATATCTATTTGTGTCCGTCCAGCTCCATAAAGGGTCAGTCGGATTGAAATACTAATTACCGATTTCAAAAGTAAAGATTTCAACCTTTAAAATGTTTTTTTTTTAAATTTCGTTACGATCATTTTTGACGAAGTTATTCTATCTTGAGGATCATTAAGAATTAATTTTAAAAAGGTCAAAATCAAGTCTTAAAGGATCATTTAAAATTAGCTTTAAAAAGGTTAAAATTATTATGTATCTCTGCGAAAAAAATGATTACGAATACGTACGCACACACGCACGCATCTATTTTTTGCCTAAGATTAATCGTTATAAATTAAAATTTGAAATTGTTAATAAATAAACATGTCATATATTGTAGTTAAAATATAAAACTTTAATTTGCCGGTAATAAACAAAAACAACACCAAATGTTTCCCTGTTGGATTATTATCAATGTAAACAAAAATAACAGTGGAAAGATAGTTACGTAGGACAGTGGAAAGAAATACATAGATAAGATATATAAAAATTATAATTCGCTCTCGATCGCAGTATTAATTGTCAATCTCGCTCAATATGAAATAAATGTTATAAGAATGTTGTAATCGATAACCATGTATTCCTAGATTGTGTATGTAGATTATAGACAAACATACTTGTTTCTGCTAAAAAGTACAAATATAGCTAAAAAGTACATATATAATGTAAAAATGTAATAGGAATAAGTAATCAAATCTAATAAGAGAAATACAAAGTAAGAAGCAAAAAAATAATAATAAAGTAATCTAATATTATGAGAAATGTATATTAAAATCATTAATACGAATTGAAATTGTGTGATATAAAGTCAAAAAATGTGATATAAATTATATATATTAAATTTAGTAGCGGCTAAATCAAATGAGAATAAATACCTTATAATTGTGTCAATATAATGTAAACGTCGTCTATTCTTAGGCAATGCGATGAAATTGAAAATATAGTCATTTTTCTAAGATGCTCGAAGACAATATAAAATCCAATTTATAGATAGAACTCTAACTTATCTAAGTCTATCTAACTAGAACGTAATTTATAAGATTTCCTGTAACGATTGTGAGGCGAGCTATGTTGGTCAGATAAAAAGAAAATTAAGTACGAGATTACATGAACATATCTCTGATATTAAGAAGAACTGATTCTCCTACTGTTATAACTGATCATCGTATCAATTTTTATCACAATTTTAGATAGAACGAAGTAAAAATTTTAGATTGCGAATCTTTGTATAATAAGAGATTAGTATTTGAAATGATTCATATCAAAAGACAGAAACAAGGTCTTAATAAAAAAAAATGATATTGAATTGTTATCTGAAACTTACTCACAGATTATTCAATCTCTTTCTCCTTCTTAACTGCATTCTTTCTCTTTTTACTCCCTCTCTCTCCACTTTCTCTTCCCTCTACTTTATTTTCTCTTTCTTATGTTCCTTTTCCTTTCTAGTTTATCACTTCTTGTTTTGATATGTGAATTTTATATTGTCTCCGAGCATCTTAGAAAAATGATTATATTTTTAATCCCATCGCATTGCCTAAGAATAGAGGACGTTTATATTATATTGACACACGATTATAAAATATTCATTCTCATTTGATTTAGCTGCTACTAAATTTAATATATATAATTTATGACTGTCCATCATACAATTTCAATTCGTATTAATGATTTTAATGTACATTTCTCATAATATTAGGTTACTTTATTATTATTTTTTTTTTGCTTCTTAGTTTGTATTTCTCTTATTAGATTTGATTACTTATTCCTATTACATTTTTACATTATATTTATACTTTTTAGTAGAAACAAGTATGTTTGTCTATAATCTACATACACAATCTAGGAATACATGGTCATCGATTACAACATTCTTATAATATTTATTTCATTTGAGCGAGATTGATAATTAATACTGCGATAGAGAGCGAATTATAATTTTTATATATCTTATGTAATATTTCAACTGTTATTTTTGTTTACATTGATAATGATCTAACAGGAATCGAAACGTTTGGTGTTGTTTTTGTTTATTATCGACAAATTAAAGTTTTATATTTTAACTATATAACATGTTTATTCATTAACGGTTTCAAATTTTAATTTATAACGATTAGGCTCGTAGCCCTTTCTGTTTTTTAAATTTATTAAGCCTTATTACTTTTATAGTTTATATATAAAATATATTTATTGCGAACTTTTCGACTATTTGTCGTGAAATCTCAAAGTTTTTTTTTAAATTTAACAAATTTTTTAAAAAGTGTCTCTACGATTTTTTGTTCTGACTTACTTGCAGGTTAAGTAAAAAGGAACATCCCGATTCATAACTGCATTATAAATCATCGCAATTAAAGATACAGATTTCTAATGCTAAAACTTTTCTCTATCGAATGGTATAATTGTCAGTTTTATTATTGTAAGAAAATAGAATATGTATAAATTTGAGTTAAAAATATGACTACACTTCCATTGTATTCATTGCGCAATAGTTATAGAAGGAAAATAATATTATATTTTTAGCTTAAATATATATAGTCTACTTAAAAAAAAATTGGCATTTATATCACTTCAACGTTTCAGCTTTAGATCTGGTTTTTTAATTGTGATACGATGATTTTTATCGGAGTAATGATAATTAAGCAAAGTCAGATTGCTTCTTTTTATTTAATTCAAAATAGAAAAATTGTAGAAATATTTAAAAAAAACAGTTTTGTAGCGAAAATTTCAAATTTTCATGATAGTGTTACATCCTGCCCTTCGTAGAAATATAATTTTACTTCTCTTTTTTTTGTCTTTTCATTTCGCACTGAATTATTTTTCATTTAATCTCACATCATTTATCTAACGTATTTCTATTAATTAATTGCGAATATTCCTAGTGAAAAACTTATTCGGCGTAGTATGATTTTGTCATGAAACGTGCGTCGCGTGAGCCAATCGAAGCGCGTGCCGCGTACCGATGTATTGCGATGAAATTCCAAGCAAGATAACTCCACGTGGAGTTATAATAAGAAATCGTTCCCATATATTGAGACTATCATGTCATTGTCGTCCTACACGAAATTTAAGAAAAACTAATCGAAACAACACCTGTAATCTTTCAGAATAAAAATAAGCTATTGCGCATCAATCACGACACGCGTGTCACTCGTCGCTCCAAATCCTTAATAGGATTTCAGCCATTCTGGCCAAGAATATTGTTAATTTCGAAATTTAGCGTTATGTTAATACATTCTTGGTTTGATTTACTTTCTTTTGGTCATCATGACCATCTTAATTAGCTTGAAGCAGATAAGTAAACGCGAATTTGTCGCGTTAGCGAATGCCGACCATCGAGAATCGAGGAAGGAGCAGCGCGGATCACGGAGAAAGACTCAAAATTTAATTTGTTAATTACTTTAAAATTCCATCAATTAATGCGAAATTAATTTGATCCGTCGATTCTAAATTGAATTCGTGGCAACCGTGTCCGAATTTCAGCTCGATGTGACAAATTCCATATGAAAAATCATTTTCTAAATTCAGCACGTATTACCAATTCCGGAAAATTCGAGCTCCCCCTTCCTTCCGACTCACGAGCGCCATCGACTAGCGTCTATATAAACGGGGCGAAAATCGAACTAGCGACGTTGAGTTCAGTTTGGCTCAGTTCGATTCATTATTCTTCGACAGTCTGAAATATCTCTCAATATTCGCAACAGATAGAAAGAAAAGAAGAAAATACGCATGTTAATTTCTTTCAATTTCCTCTTTCCTATACTCCTCAGGTTGATCGCGCTTGTAGGAGCTGCTCAGCCCTTCTCCTTCTTCCAGCCTGATCGCGCTTGTAGGAGCTCAATTTATCTTCTCTTTTCTTACAAACTAACCGTGAACTAAAGTTCTAGGAACTTAGTCTGTTTTTTCTCAAAATTGACCGCGCTCGTAGGAGCTGCTTAATTCTTCCCTCTACTACTATCTGTTTCTTCTATTATTTACTTTTAATTCTGCTTTTTTTAAATACGATTATTCAACTAACCGTTACGGTAATGTAATAAAAAAAAAATCACTTCTCGTAGAATGATTAAAAGAAGAAACTGTGCAAAGAAGTGAGTTCAGGCCTTGCGTATTTATCAAGGGCTAAAGGCATTAGGAATTTCGATCCATTGATCTTTCCGCCGGACTCATCCGCTTCAGGCCCCTGCCGACTTCGGAAGCTTCCAAAGAGAGTGCGTAGAGGTTCCGCGCGCGGCTAGGGAATCGCTGTTAACTGCGAGCAGCGGAACGTCAGGATTGCTAACGCAACCGCTTTATGCAGACGGAGCACGCGTCTCGTAGCTATTGCTAAACAGGTCCCGAATCCTCCTGGTCACTGTGCCCTCCGCTGGTCGTCTCTGACTTCCCGGTATATTTCCGTGTCACACGGGTATCAATCGGATACTTTATTAATAAAGACATAAACACTTATCTAGCGTTATATTCTGTTTTGCTCAATTCTTCTCTTCATCCCCTCCTTAAAGGGTACGATATGATGAGACAGCTTGTTCGAATCCATCATCGATTTTCTTGCTAAATGAACGCTAATTAATTTTAATCTTTGTTGCTATTACAAATTCTCAATGAACTACTAGCGATAATGACGAAATCTGAAGCTCATTTTCTAAATTATTCAATCAAATAATTCACAATGTCTCATATTGATAAAGAACTATGCCGATGCCCTTTTCAGGAGAACGGTAACTATTAATTTAAAATCCTAAGTCAATTATAATAGATCAATTATCATAAGGGATTCATATACAATAGCATGCAATACGCCGGTACTAGCAGTAGTTTGCCGCTCGACCTGAGACTCGCTCCCATTCTGATCATACCTCTCCTCTCTAATAATCACTCCGCCACTCTTTCAATCCTATGTCCTGCTCGCGCGCCGCGAGCTCTCTCTTTCTCTCTCCCCCCATTCCGTGCTCGGCAACAACGCGCAATATAACGCCAAAGTATTCAATCTGTGACTATTAGTTATTCTCAACATAAGAATTTGCACAATAATAGGTGACAGCGGTGGGACAGTAACGAGAATCGTTGCATCCTAATACAGTAATTTATGACGCGAAAATATCTAAATTCGTTACGAGACATGCAGTGATGTGACAATAGATATTGGAAAATTTTCGCAAATTCACTTTAGACATGTGACAGACCTACAAAGTGAGAAAAACTTTTTTCATTTTTTTCAACTCGTATTTTTATATATGTCAAAATTACAAAATTCAAATAAACTCAAAAAAAAATATAGTAAGCTTTGAAAGTAGAAATTTCAAACTTCAAAACCCTTTTTCTAAATTTAAATTTCGTTTATTTTTAACGAAGATGTACATACAATTTTGAGCTAACAAAATGAAACAAACTTTCCGACAACTTACCATAATATTGTATATGTACACGCACGCACATCAATATCAAATGTTAATACTCTATCTAGACTTTAGCAGTTAGCTATAGCAAAGGAAAAATTGCGTAAACATAAATATAATACATATAATTATAGCCTATGTTTAGCTCATATGTAAAATACACACATACACACACACACACACATACGCGCGCGCGCGCGCGTGCGCGCGCGTGTGTGTGTGTGTGTGTATACATATGTGTGTGGGTCGTTTGATAAGTTTGGTAAATTTCCATGAAATGGCGCTACAATTCATTTGATGACACGACATCTCGAAAGATCCACTCTTCAAACCTCTTCAGACCAAATTTCAGCCAGAAAGGGCGTACAGTTCACATTTCATCATTTGGTAGTCATTTGAAGTAGGCTGTCTCAAAGTCTGCAAAATACTCATTGACTTCCTCATTTGACGAGAATTTCTTCCCATCGAGCCAAGTTTTTAAGTTTGGGAACAGAAAGAAGTCGGGGGCCAAATCCGGAGAATAGGGTGTATGAGGAATCAATTCATAGCCCAATTCGTAGTTTTGTCATTGCAGCGGTCGACTTGTGGGACGGCGCGTTATGGAATAACGATATATGTATATATATATATATATATATATATATATCAGATGTATAAGCTTAAATCCGCTGTTTTTAAGTCAGAAAGACACTTTTTTTTTCCTAGGAAGCAAAAACAAATTTATTCAAAGTACTTGCCCTCGCTAACTATACATTTTTCCCCATCTTTTGGGCAATTTGTGTATACCAAGCCAAAAAAATTCATCATCTTTTGAGGCAAACCACTCATCAAGCCATTTTCGAACGTCTTCGTAAGAATCGAAGGCGCTCGCTCGCGGCCCATCGACGAAACAGGTGATAGTCAGAAGCTGCCAGGTCTGGTGAGTAAGCGGGATGGGATAGCACTTCCTAGTTGAGTGTCTCCAAGTAGTTTTGAACCATTATTGACGTGTGCGTTAGTGCGATCGTGAAGGAAAATCAGCTTGTCATGTCTTTTCCGATAATACGGTCTTTTTTTACGCAGAGCACGGTGCAATTTGATCAGTTATTGGTAGCGGTGAGCATAACAGTTTCACCAGGTTTTAACAGCTCGTAGTAAATGACTCTCTGATCCCACCAAACGCACAGCATCGTCTTCCGTCCGAAGCGATTTGGTCTTGAGGAAGATGTTGATGGTTGGGCGGAATCAACCCAAGATTTCTTGCGTTTAGGATTCTGAAAATAGATCCACTTTTCATCGCCTGTCACAATCCGATGCAGGAACAACTTTCTTTTTTGTCTGGCAAGCAGAATTTGGCATGTGTTTTGGAGCGTCGCTCCATCTGCCTATCGTTCAGTTCAGTGCGGCACCCATTTTCCGATCTTTTGAACCTTCCCCATGGCATGTAGCCGCATGGAAATGGCTGCTTGAGAAACACCCAATTGCTCGGCAAGCATTTTTTGCGATTGGGTATCGTCCTCATTCAAAAGAGCCTGCAATTGACAGTCCTCAACCTTCTTGGGCCGATTTTCATGCTTCTTGTTACTCAGATCAAAATTGTCGTCATTGAACCGGCGAAACTAATCTCTGCACGTTGTTTCTGATAAAGCATTGTCGCCACAGGCCTCCACAAGCATTCGGCAGCCGATTTCTTCAAATTGAAACAGAAAAGCAAAGCTTCCCGCATATGCTTTTTTTTTTAGCAAAAAACTAGACATGATTACGAAAGAAAAAATATATGAAATTGATGTGCACTGGTTAATGTTGACAGACGTCAAACACATAAAAAAAAGTGTGTTGTGTGTCCAGGGTAGCTTTGTACGTTACTCACTAATGCCACCTATGAGTAAACAGCGGATTTAAGCTTATACAGCTGGTATATGTATAAAATACAAAAATTAAAAAAATATATCGTTGGTTTAGAACAAGTATAAAAAATTTTAAAAATAATTAAGAAAGATTTTTTTATTTGTGTTCTATTGAAGATGTATGGATATATGTAGGGGAATTCTTTGTAGGTTGGACACCCTTAGCATTTTTGTTCATAACTCAAATGAATCAACCGTTGATATCAAGATACTGTCTGAAAGCTGAAATTAATAGCTACATTGTGGACAAAAAAATCATTGGGTTTAATGGATTTTTTTTTTATAACCAATTCAAAAAAAGGCTAAAAAATTTCCCTCAAATTTTTTAATGTAGGTTGGACACCCCCCCCAAAAAACGCTAAAAATGCACAAAAATTCAGGTAAAAACAATGTTTACAAAATATTTATGAAATTTCTTCAATTTATTAATTGGTCTCAGCTGATTTAAACAAATGAAAATTTGAATGAAATAGGCTTTGAAGAGGAAAAATTAATAAAATTGGAATGAAAATTTTAATGAAATAACATCATATTGATATTAGTCCATATCGGAATCGCAAATTGGACATATGTAAACGCTATAATGTATAATATATCGATACAACTTTCAACAATTCATCATCAGATACTGCCAAAATATCAGGTGCCAAGATATTTCGGCTATAAATTTGGCGACATATCGGAGCAAACTAGTTCGGCTGATTTTGTATGCAGCTGTAGTGCTTTTCTTCGATCTTTTGTTGATTATGATGTCTTTAATTGCTTTGAGCAAGGCATCATAATCGGTAATATCGTGTTCAGTTGATTTTTTCTTGCCATACTAAAAATGTGGAAAAAATCACAAAAATTTCACTAAAATACATTGAAAACCCTAATTTTGAACTCAATTTGGAAAAAAATCACCGAAAATTTCATTAAAATGTAATAAAAACACTTTTTATTTCATTTAATAAGAATTCCGAACATCAAAAAATCATAAACAATTGTGTCATATCGTGAAAAATGAAAAAAAATGGGTATCCAACCTACAAAGACAAAAGTATCCAATCTACAAAATTGTTGACATTTAGAAGTGCATTGAAAAAAAAATTCAGTTCATGATTTGTTCGGAATTCTCTTTACATTATGAAAATACATAAAAAATGGAGCACAGTACATATATTCACCTTAAATTTTCGATGAAAATTATTCAATTTATAACCTTAGTAAAAAATGGGAATCTTAATTTTCACTTTTTTTTCGATGTTTTTTTCACAATTTGTTTGGCACAGAAATCTATGGCGCATCTTTTCGCTCCAAAATCACATAAAAAGTAAAGTTTAGTACTTTAGAGTCGGAGTTTTGGTGTTTCCACTGCAAATATTCAAGGGGTCCAATCTACAAAGATGTTCAACTTATAAAGAACTTCCCTCTATATATATATA